>NC_074672.1:33803003-33833400 GCF_029448725.1 Salvelinus fontinalis | reverse complement strand
AGCCATGAGCAGCCAGATCCGTCAGCCAGCCATGAGCAGCCAGATCCGTCAGCCAGCCATGAGCAGCCAGATCAGTTAGCCAGCCATGAGCAGCCAGATCCGTTAGCCAGCCATGAGCAGCCAGATCTGTCAGCCAGCCATGGGCCGTCCCTCAGTCCGGAGCTGCAGTCCCTCAGTCCGGAGCTGCAGTCCCTCAGTCCGGAGCTGCCATTCCTCAGTCCGGAGCTGCCCCTTACCCTGGAGCTGCCCCTTACCCTGGTGCTGCCCCTTACCCTGGTGCTGCCCCTTACCCTGGTGCTGCCCCTTACCCTGGTACTGCCCCTTATCCTGGTACTGCCCCTTATCCTGGTACTGCCCCTGACCCTGGTACTGCCCCTTACCCTGGTACTGGTCCTTAGTCCGGAGCTGTCCCTTAGTCCGGAACTCCCCCTTAATGCAATGGGGTTAATGTGGAGGGGGGTCGTTTGGAGGAAGCCTAGGAGGTGGTTAGGTACTGTGGTGACGTGGGGACTACGACCAGAGCCGGAGCCGCCACCGTGGAGGGGAGCCCACCCAGACCCTCCCCTAGACTGTGTATGGTGCGCCCGGAGTTCGCGCCTCAAGGGGGGGGTTATGTCACGCCCTGGCCTTAGTATTCTTTGTTTTCTGTATTTATTTAGTTAGGTCAGGGTGTGACATGGGGAATGTTTTTGTTTTGTTGGTTTTGGGTGTTTTTTTATGGTATAGGGGTTGTTGTATAGTATATGGGTTTGTGTGGAGTACAGGTGTCTAGTGTTGTCTATGTATGTTTAGTTGTCTAGGAGAGTCTATGGTTGCCTGAATGAGTTCCCAATTAGAGACAGCTGATTTCGGTTGTCTCTGATTGGGAGCCTTATTTAGGGTAGCCATAGGCTCTCATTGGTTGTGGGTAATTGTCTATGTAGAACGTTTGTAGCATGTGTGTGTAAGTGCACAACGTTATTTAGCTTCACGGTCGTTTGTTGTTTTTGTTCGTTTTGTTAAAGTGTTTCGTGTCGTGTTTATTTTTCGTCATCTTTAAAAAAATAAAAGAAGATGGCTTACTTTCCAAAAGCTGCGTTTTGGTCCATCAATCCGCCACACGATCGTGACAGAATTACCCACCATAGGACCAAGCGGCATGGAAAGCGGCAACAGGACCTACCTACACAGGATTCATGGACATGGGAGGAGATACTGGATGGTAAGGGGCCGTGGGTTCAACCGGGAGAATATCGCCTTCCTCGTGAAGAGCTGGAGGCAGCTAAAGCCGAGAGGAGGCGATATGAGGAGGCAGCACGGAGACAAGGCTGGAGACCCGTGAGTACAACCCAAAAATTTCTTGGGGGGGGCCTTAAAGGGAGTGTGGCGAAGTCAGGTAGGAAACCTGCGCCTACTCCCTGTACTTACCGTGGAGAGCGAGAGTACGGGCAGACACCGTGTTACGCAGTAGAGCGCACGGTGTCTCCTGTACGTGTGCATAGCCCGGTTCGGTACATTTCAGCTCCACGTATCGGCCGGGCTAGACTGAGCGTTGAGCCGTATGTCATGAAGCCGGCCCAACGCATCTGGTCACCAGTGCGTCTCCTCGGGCCGGCGTACATGGCACCAGCCTTACGCATGGTGTCCCCGGTTCGCCTACATAGGCCGGTGCGGTTTATTCCACCTCCCCGCACTGGTCAGGCGACGGGGAGCATACAACCAGGTAGGGTTGGGCAGGCTCGGCGTTCAAGGGAGCCAGTACGCCTGCACGGTCCGGTATTTCCGGCGCCACCTCCCCGCCCCAACCCAGTACCACCAGTGCCTCCTCCACGCACTAGCTATATGGTGCGTGTCTCCAGCCCTTTACCACCAGTGTCTAAACCACGCACCAAGCCTCCTGTGTGTCCCCAGAGTCCTGTGCGTCCTGTTGCTGCTCCCCGCACTAGCCCTGAGATGCGTGTCCCCAGCCCGGTGCCACCAGTCCCGGCACCACGCACCAGGCCTACAGTGCGCCTCAGCCGGCAGGAGTCTGCCGTCTGCACAGCAATGACTGAACTGCCCGTCTGCCAAGCGCCATCTGAGCCATCCGTCTCCCCAGCGCCATCTGAGCCATCCGTCTCCCCAGTGCCATCTGAGCCATCCGTCTGCAATGAGCCTGCAAAGCCGCCCGTCTGCCATGAGCCTGCAAAGCCGCCCGTCTGCCATGAGCCCACTGAGCCGTCCGCCAGACAGGAGCCGCTAGAGCCGCCAGCCAGACAGGAGCCGCTAGAGCCGTCCGTCAGACAGGATCTGCCAGAGCCGCCAACCAGACAGGATCTGCCAGAGCCGCCAACCAGACAGGATCTGCCAGAGCCGCCAACCAGACAGGAGCAGCCAGATCAGTCAGCCAGCCATGAGCAGCCAGATCCGTCAGCCAGCCATGAGCAGCCAGATCCGTCAGCTAGCCATGAGCAGCCAGATCCGTCAGCTAGCCATGAGCAGCCAGATCCGTCAGCTAGCCATGAGCAGCCAGATCCGTCAGCTAGCCATGAGCAGCCAGATCCGTCAGCTAGCCATGAGCAGCCAGATCCGTCAGCTAGCCATGAGCAGCCAGATCCGTCAGCTAGCCATGAGCAGCCAGATCCGTCAGCCAGCCATGAGCAGCCAGATCCGTCAGCCAGCCATGAGCAGCCAGATCCGTCAGCCAGCCATGAGCAGCCAGATCAGTTAGCCAGCCATGAGCAGCCAGATCCGTTAGCCAGCCATGAGCAGCCAGATCTGTCAGCCAGCCATGGGCCGTCCCTCAGTCCGGAGCTGCAGTCCCTCAGTCCGGAGCTGCAGTCCCTCAGTCCGGAGCTGCCATTCCTCAGTCCGGAGCTGCCCCTTACCCTGGAGCTGCCCCTTACCCTGGTGCTGCCCCTTACCCTGGTGCTGCCCCTTACCCTGGTGCTGCCCCTTACCCTGGTACTGCCCCTTATCCTGGTACTGCCCCTGACCCTGGTACTGCCCCTTACCCTGGTACTGGTCCTTAGTCCGGAGCTGTCCCTTAGTCCGGAACTCCCCCTTAATGCAATGGGGTTAATGTGGAGGGGGGTCGTTTGGAGGAAGCCTAGGAGGTGGTTAGGTACTGTGGTGACGTGGGGACTACGACCAGAGCCGGAGCCGCCACCGTGGAGGGGAGCCCACCCAGACCCTCCCCTAGACTGTGTATGGTGCGCCCGGAGTTCGCGCCTCAAGGGGGGGGTTATGTCACGCCCTGGCCTTAGTATTCTTTGTTTTCTGTATTTATTTAGTTAGGTCAGGGTGTGACATGGGGAATGTTTTTGTTTTGTTGGTTTTGGGTGTTTTTTTATGGTATAGGGGTTGTTGTATAGTATATGGGTTTGTGTGGAGTACAGGTGTCTAGTGTTGTCTATGTATGTTTAGTTGTCTAGGAGAGTCTATGGTTGCCTGAATGAGTTCCCAATTAGAGACAGCTGATTTCGGTTGTCTCTGATTGGGAGCCTTATTTAGGGTAGCCATAGGCTCTCATTGGTTGTGGGTAATTGTCTATGTAGAACGTTTGTAGCATGTGTGTGTAAGTGCACAACGTTATTTAGCTTCACGGTCGTTTGTTGTTTTTGTTCGTTTTGTTAAAGTGTTTCGTGTCGTGTTTATTTTTCGTCATCTTTAAAAAAATAAAAGAAGATGGCTTACTTTCCAAAAGCTGCGTTTTGGTCCATCAATCCGCCACACGATCGTGACAGAATTACCCACCATAGGACCAAGCGGCATGGAAAGCGGCAACAGGACCTACCTACACAGGATTCATGGACATGGGAGGAGATACTGGATGGTAAGGGGCCGTGGGTTCAACCGGGAGAATATCGCCTTCCTCGTGAAGAGCTGGAGGCAGCTAAAGCCGAGAGGAGGCGATATGAGGAGGCAGCACGGAGACAAGGCTGGAGACCCGTGAGTACAACCCAAAAATTTCTTGGGGGGGGCCTTAAAGGGAGTGTGGCGAAGTCAGGTAGGAAACCTGCGCCTACTCCCTGTACTTACCGTGGAGAGCGAGAGTACGGGCAGACACCGTGTTACGCAGTAGAGCGCACGGTGTCTCCTGTACGTGTGCATAGCCCGGTTCGGTACATTTCAGCTCCACGTATCGGCCGGGCTAGACTGAGCGTTGAGCCGTATGTCATGAAGCCGGCCCAACGCATCTGGTCACCAGTGCGTCTCCTCGGGCCGGCGTACATGGCACCAGCCTTACGCATGGTGTCCCCGGTTCGCCTACATAGGCCGGTGCGGTTTATTCCACCTCCCCGCACTGGTCAGGCGACGGGGAGCATACAACCAGGTAGGGTTGGGCAGGCTCGGCGTTCAAGGGAGCCAGTACGCCTGCACGGTCCGGTATTTCCGGCGCCACCTCCCCGCCCCAACCCAGTACCACCAGTGCCTCCTCCACGCACTAGCTATATGGTGCGTGTCTCCAGCCCTTTACCACCAGTGTCTAAACCACGCACCAAGCCTCCTGTGTGTCCCCAGAGTCCTGTGCGTCCTGTTGCTGCTCCCCGCACTAGCCCTGAGATGCGTGTCCCCAGCCCGGTGCCACCAGTCCCGGCACCACGCACCAGGCCTACAGTGCGCCTCAGCCGGCAGGAGTCTGCCGTCTGCACAGCAATGACTGAACTGCCCGTCTGCCAAGCGCCATCTGAGCCATCCGTCTCCCCAGCGCCATCTGAGCCATCCGTCTCCCCAGTGCCATCTGAGCCATCCGTCTGCAATGAGCCTGCAAAGCCGCCCGTCTGCCATGAGCCTGCAAAGCCGCCCGTCTGCCATGAGCCCACTGAGCCGTCCGCCAGACAGGAGCCGCTAGAGCCGCCAGCCAGACAGGAGCCGCTAGAGCCGTCCGTCAGACAGGATCTGCCAGAGCCGCCAACCAGACAGGATCTGCCAGAGCCGCCAACCAGACAGGATCTGCCAGAGCCGCCAACCAGACAGGAGCAGCCAGATCAGTCAGCCAGCCATGAGCAGCCAGATCCGTCAGCCAGCCATGAGCAGCCAGATCCGTCAGCTAGCCATGAGCAGCCAGATCCGTCAGCTAGCCATGAGCAGCCAGATCCGTCAGCTAGCCATGAGCAGCCAGATCCGTCAGCTAGCCATGAGCAGCCAGATCCGTCAGCTAGCCATGAGCAGCCAGATCCGTCAGCTAGCCATGAGCAGCCAGATCCGTCAGCTAGCCATGAGCAGCCAGATCCGTCAGCTAGCCATGAGCAGCCAGATCCGTCAGCTAGCCATGAGCAGCCAGATCCGTCAGCTAGCCATGAGCAGCCAGATCCGTCAGCCAGCCATGAGCAGCCAGATCCGTCAGCCAGCCATGAGCAGCCAGATCCGTCAGCCAGCCATGAGCAGCCAGATCAGTTAGCCAGCCATGAGCAGCCAGATCCGTTAGCCAGCCATGAGCAGCCAGATCTGTCAGCCAGCCATGGGCCGTCCCTCAGTCCGGAGCTGCAGTCCCTCAGTCCGGAGCTGCAGTCCCTCAGTCCGGAGCTGCCATTCCTCAGTCCGGAGCTGCCCCTTACCCTGGAGCTGCCCCTTACCCTGGTGCTGCCCCTTACCCTGGTGCTGCCCCTTACCCTGGTGCTGCCCCTTACCCTGGTACTGCCCCTTATCCTGGTACTGCCCCTGACCCTGGTACTGCCCCTTACCCTGGTACTGGTCCTTAGTCCGGAGCTGTCCCTTAGTCCGGAACTCCCCCTTAATGCAATGGGGTTAATGTGGAGGGGGGTCGTTTGGAGGAAGCCTAGGAGGTGGTTAGGTACTGTGGTGACGTGGGGACTACGACCAGAGCCGGAGCCGCCACCGTGGAGGGGAGCCCACCCAGACCCTCCCCTAGACTGTGTATGGTGCGCCCGGAGTTCGCGCCTCAAGGGGGGGGTTATGTCACGCCCTGGCCTTAGTATTCTTTGTTTTCTGTATTTATTTAGTTAGGTCAGGGTGTGACATGGGGAATGTTTTTGTTTTGTTGGTTTTGGGTGTTTTTTATGGTATAGGGGTTGTTGTATAGTATATGGGTTTGTGTGGAGTACAGGTGTCTAGTGTTGTCTATGTATGTTTAGTTGTCTAGGAGAGTCTATGGTTGCCTGAATGAGTTCCCAATTAGAGACAGCTGATTTCGGTTGTCTCTGATTGGGAGCCTTATTTAGGGTAGCCATAGGCTCTCATTGGTTGTGGGTAATTGTCTATGTAGAACGTTTGTAGCATGTGTGTGTAAGTGCACAACGTTATTTAGCTTCACGGTCGTTTGTTGTTTTTGTTCGTTTTGTTAAAGTGTTTCGTGTCGTGTTTATTTTTCGTCATCTTTAAAAAAATAAAAGAAGATGGCTTACTTTCCAAAAGCTGCGTTTTGGTCCATCAATCCGCCACACGATCGTGACAGTTATATTATTGAGTAAAATTGCTTTCACTACTCATATCTGTTGTCCTGCGCCTGACTCATCTCACCAGCTATACACAGACGCATTACACACATAACATTTAGATGTCAGGGAAAGAAGAGAGAAAAGGCCTTCAGCAATCAGAGAGACAGGACAAGAGAGACAGAACGACAAAGTACAGCAAGAGGAAAGAGAAAAAGTCCAAATGTGTAATACAGAGGAAGAGATAGAGTATACTAGAGAAAAAGAGAGTAATGTGTGTGTCAAAAAGAAAGAAAGTTAGAGACTGTCTGTCTCAGACTAAATGAGAGAGAGACTGTGTGCAGCAGTACAATCAGCTCAATGCTGTTTATTGAGAGTGTTTGTCAGGGGGCCGGTGACCCTTGCTGCCTCCAATTAGGAGTAATTTCCCTGCTACGCCCCGCTGGCTCAGCCAATGGTTAGTGGGGAAGTGTCCCAGAACCAAGCCCGGGACGGAGATAAGAGCTCTGTCATTTACCAAAGATTTATGTAAAGCTCACAGATCTGGCAATTAAACTTGGCAATGGTGCAAGACATTTGACAAAGATGGAGAAGGAGGGGGAGAGTGAGATAAAGAGTACTACAGAGGAGCGGGAGAGAGAAAGAAAGAGGAGGGAGAGGGGTACCAGAGGAAGATAAACGTATTACACTTCTGTTAAGGCTAACGGAGTAGGCCACGGAAACCCCTAAAGCAGAGAATAAAAGTACAAATGTGGGTTATAAAATGGAATATTAAGGATATCCTGCAGTCATGATCATTTACATCAGTTACCAGTTCATAACCCTTGACCTTATCAGCAACAGCAGGAGGCTGGCTAACCGACAGGTGAAGAAGTCAAACAGGAGGCATGACATTTAACATGTGGGGATTATCATCTCAATGTTGGCTCTTGTTCAGTACTAGTCTCCAATACTATGATGACCATATTCACCACCAGCAGAGGTGTGTAAACCGGGTAGATACCATACAGTACGTTCTCTTTAGTCTGCATGGTGACAAAAGGACCATACTGTATGTTCTCCTTTCATCAAGTCTGTGGATACTATGTCCCCAATTACACTTCACTGCATACTGTATCCATCTCTACTCCAGAGTCTGTATGTTCTCTATTGGAACAAAGCAGTGAGGGGAGAGTGGTAAGACACACATCACAGTGCTTTTGTGTGCATAGGCTCACACACACACACACACACACACACACACACACACACACACACACACACACACACACACACACACACACACACACACACACACACACACACACACACACACACACACACACACACACACACGCGCACATAAAGACCGGAAGGGTTCCACTGCCTGGCGGTTTACTGTCCCCTGCCTGGCGGTTTACTGTCCACTGTCTGGCGGTTTACTGTCCCCTGCCTGGCGGTTTACTGTCCCCTGTCTGGCGGTTTACTGTCCCCTGCCTGGCGGTTTACTGTCCACTGTCTGGCGGTTTACTGTCCCCTGCCTGGCGGTTTACTGTCCACTGTCTGGCGGTTTACTGTCCCCTGCCTGGCGGTTTACTGTCCCCTGTCTGGCGGTTCACTGTCCACTGTCTGGCGGTTTACTGTCCCCTGTCTGGCGGTTCACTGTCCCCTGTCTGGCGGTTTACTGTCCCCTGTCTGGCGGTTTACTGTCCCCTGTCTGGCGGTTTACTGTCCCCTGTCTGGCGGTTTACTGTCCCGTGTCTGGCGATTTACTGTCCCGTGTCTGGCGATTTACTGTCCCCTGTCTGGCGGTTCACTGTCCCCTGTCTGGCGGTTCACTGTCCACTGTCTGGCGGTTTACTGTCCCCTGTCTGGCGGTTTACTGTCCACTGTCTGGCGATTTACTGTCCCCTGTCTGGCGGTTCACTGTCCCCTGTCTGGCGGTTCACTGTCCCCTGTCTGGCGGTTCACTGTCCACTGTCTGGCGGTTCACTGTCCCCTGTCTGGCGATTTACTGTCCCCTGTCTGGCGGTTCACTGTCCCCTGTCTGGCGGTTCACTGTCCCCTGTCTGGCGGTTCACTGTCCACTGTCTGGCGGTTCACTGTCCCCTGTCTGGCGATTTACTGTCCCCTGTCTGGCGATTTACTGTCCCCTGTCTAGCGGTTCACTGTCCCTTGTCTGGCGGTTCACTGTCCCTTGTCTGGCGGTTTACTGTCCCCTGTCTGGCGGTTTACTGTCCCCTGTCTGGCGGTTCACTGTGCCCTGTCTGACGGTTCACTGTCCCCTGTCTGACGGTTCACTGTCCCCTGTCTGGCGGTTTACTGTTCCCTGTCTGGCGGTTTACTGTCCCGTCTGGCGGTTCACTGTCCACTGTCTGGCGGTTTACTGTTCCCTGTCTGGCGGTTTACTGTCCCCTATCTGGCGGTTCACTGTCCCCTATCTGGCGGTTCACTGTCCCCTGTCTAGTGGTTCACTGTCCCTTGTCTGGCGGTTCACTGTCCCTTGTCTGGCGGTTTACTGTTCTCTGTCTGGCGGTTTACTCTCCCCTGTCTGGCCGTTCACTGTCCCCTGTCTGGCGGTTTACTGTTCTCTGTCTGGCGGTTTACTGTTCTCTGTCTGGCGGTTTACTCTCCTCTGTCTGGCGGTTTACTCTCCCCTGTCTGGCGGTTCACTGTCCCCTGTCTGGCGGTTCACTGTCCCCTGTCTGGCGGTTTACTGTCCCCTGTCTGGCGGTTTACTGTTCCCTGTCTGGCGGTTTACTGTCCCCTATCTGGCGGTTCACTGTCCCCTGTCTGGCGGTTTACTGTCTCCTGTCTGGCGGTTCACTGTCCCCTGTCTGGCGGTTTACTGTTCTCTGTCTGGCAGTTTACTCTCCCCTGTCTGGCCGTTCACTGTCTCCTGTCTGGCGGTTTAGGTCCCCTGTTTTGCGGTTCAGTTCCCTTGTCTGACGGTTCAGTTCCCCTGTCTGGCGGTTTAGTGTCTCCTGTCTGGCGGTTCAGTTCCCCTGTCTGGCGGTTCAGTTCCCCTGTCTGGCGGTTCAATTCCCCTGTCTGGCGGTTCAATTCCCCTGTCTGGCGGTTCAGTTCCCCTGTCTGGTGGTTTAGTTCCACTGTCTGGCGGTTTAGTTCCCCTGTCTGGTAGTTCAGTTCTTCTGTCTGGAGGTTTAGTTCTCCTGTCTGGCGGTTCAGTTCCCCTGTCTGGCGGTTCAGTTCCCCTGTCTGGTGGTTTAGTTCCCCTGTCTGGTGGTTTAGTTCCCCTGTCTGGCGGTTTAGTTCCCCTGTCTGGCAGTTTAGTTCGTTAATCCCAGTCATGTATGGGGGACATGTGGAAGCAGCTTGCTGAGGCTGATAGGAGAATTATTGGGGTTTTAACCAGCTAAATAAATAATTATGTTTGTGTAAATTCCTCAAAAGGATTGGTAATAATGTTTTTTTTCTTCATGTCGGCTAAAAGATTTCAGGTGTGAAGAAAGGACTTCTAGCAAGCCTCCCTTATGTCCTTTAAAGAATAAATTAACTAATCCATAGGCGGATTAAAACAGATGTTTGTGTCGGTGATTTGGTGGTGACAGCCATGATAATATGTTAGCTCTCTCTGACTGTGTTTCTCTCCTAAATATTGTACCCCCCGCTTTCTCTTTCTGCCTCCTCTCATCCTCCCTTCTTCCCTCCACCCCCAGCGCTTCCATAATCCCTCTCACTTTATCACTGCAGACCTTCCCCCTACACCCACACAGTCTGCAACACACACACACGCAGCCACATTTCCCAATAATACCACCGGTGGCGCACCTAAAACTGTGATCTACATAATGAGAAGGAAGAGACAGAGGTGAATACAGAAGCGGAGTGCAAAGACAACACGTCACAAGGAACTTTCATAGGGTCAGAGGGCTTTTAAAAAGTGTGCAAGGAGAGAGACAGGGACAGAGAAGAAGAAATGGAAAAAGAGAAGGGAAAGGAAAGGAGAGAAAAAGAGAAAGTGCGAGCGGAGGCATGGAAATTAAGGGAGCGTGTCAGCCCTAATGGGTTTGCTGTCTAATCCCCCCTGTGCTGCAGGAAACAACACAGGAAGTACACGCCATGGTCTCTGAAGTTGTCAATCACTGTTAACACGCACACACACACACACGCGCACACACACACACACACACACACACACACACACACACACACACACACACACACACACACACACACACACACACACACACACACACACACACACACACACACACACACACACACACACACACACACACACACACACACACACACACACACACGCACACACAATGTCAATCATGCTTCAAAGCCGTCCCAACTTTAGGTAAACACACCAATGCACTGCATGTCACTGATAAGGCACTTTGGGAGGGGGAAAGCACTCGGTTTGCTTCCGCATGAGAAAGAAATTGTGTTTTTGTTTGCTGTGATTGAGTTTGTGCTCGGTTAAGCTTGAGCTTTGACTGGGTGGCAGAACAAACTGGATGTCCCACACTCAATGCCATGGGCAGAGGAGAAAGGAAGAAAGGAGGAAAAGAGAGGAGAGGTGGAGCGAGAGAAGAAAGGACAACGGATCGATACAGCATGACTAGCTCTCGGTAACCAAGAGTTTCCGCTCTAACTCAGCTTTAGTTATGTCTCTGCTCAACCCCGCTGGGACCACCTTTTTCGTATGCATATCATCTCTTCTTTCTCTCTGTCATCTCTTTCTGACACACACACACACACACACACACACACACACACACACACACACACACACACACACACACACACACACACACACACACACACACACACACACACACACACACAGTGGACACAGTCTCACCGTTATCGACTGCGAGGAAGGTGGCTTCGTAGATGTTGTTTTTGACGTAGATGGACTCTCTGTCCAGGGTTGCCGTGGTGACGATCTGACCGTTGGTGGTGTTGATGGACAGCCACTCAGCTGGATCGGCCAGCTTAGAATACCTGGACAGACAGAGGGAGGAAACAAGTTCAAAGAAAGTACACATATTGTACTCACTCTTTATCTGCAATCGTGGAATTTGGCTTATATGAATGAATTAGGCTAAATTGAAATGTTTCTTACAGAAGAAATATGAAAATGCATAACAATGGTAGCAATTGAAAGGAAACAGTTTGGAGATTATGGGAAGATTATTAGACTAAAAGGTCTAACCTTTTGATACAGAGTAGAGGTCGACCGAGGTGGCAGATTAATTGGGTCCGATTTCAAGTTTTTAGAACAATCGGAAATCGGCATTTTTGAATGCCGATTATGTCTGATTACATTGCATTTCACAAGGAAACTGCGTGGCAGGCTGACTCCCTGTTACGCGAGTGCAGCAAGGAGCCAAGTTAAGATGCTAGCTAGCATTAAACTTATCTTATAAAAAACAATCAATCTTAACATAATCACTAGTTAATTACACATGGTTGATGATATTACTAGGTTAACTAGCTTGTCCTGCGTTGCATATAATCAATGCGGTGCCTGTTAATTTATCATAGAATCACAGCCTACTTTGCCAAACGGGGGATAATTTAACAAAAGCACATTTGCTAAAAAAGCACAATTGTTGCACAATTGTACGTAATCATATATATATATTTTTAAACCTGCATATTTAGTAAAAATAAATGCATGTTAGCAGGCAATAATAACTAGGGAAAGTGTGTCACTTCTCTTGTGTTCATTGCACGCAGAGTCAGGGCATATGCAGCATTTTCGACCGCCTGGCTCGTTGTGAACTCATTTGCAAGAATTTTACATAATTATGACATAACATTGAAGGTTGTGCAATGTAACAGCAATATTTAGACTTAGGGTTGCCATCCGTTCGATAAAATACGGAATGGTTCTGTATTTCACTGAAATAATAAATGTTTTGTTTTCAAAATGATAGTTTCCGGATTTGACCATATTAATGACAAAAGGCTCGTATTTCTGTGTTTATTATATTATAATTAAGTCTACGATTTGATATTTGATTGAGCGGTGGTAGGCAGCAGCCGGCTCGTGAGCTTTCATTCAAACTTTACTGCGTTTGCCAGCAGCTCTTAGCAATGCTTGAAACAGCGCAGTATATGACTTCAAGCCTATCAACTCCTGATATTAGGCTGGCAATACTAAAGTCCCTATTAGAACATCCAATAGTCAAAGGTATATGAAATGCAAATGGTATAGAGAGGAATAGTCAACGCGTCATAATTCCTATAATAACTACAACCTAAAACTTCTTAATTGGGAATATTGAACCACCAGCTTTCATATGTTCTGAGCAAGGAACTTAAATGTTAGCTTTTTACATGGCACATATTGCACTTTTACTTTCTTCTCCAACACTGTTTTTGCATTATTTAAACCAAATTGAGCATGTTTCATTATTTATTTGAGACTAAATAGATTTTATGTATTATATTAAGTGAAAATAAAAGTGTTCATTGTCCATTCAGTATTGTTGGAATTGTCATTATTACAAATATATGTGTGTATATATATATATATACACTGCTCAAAAAAATAAAGGGAACACTTAAACAACACAATGTAACTCCAAGTCAATCACACTTCTGTGAAATCAAACTGTCCACTTAGGAAGCAACACTGATTGACAATAAATTTCACATGCTGTTGTGCAAATGGAATAGACAAAAGGTGGAAATTATAGGCAATTAGCAAGACACCCCCAATAAAGGAGTGATTCTGCAGGTGGTGACCACAGACCACTTCTCAGTTCCTATGCTTCCTGGCTGATGTTTTGGTCACTTTTGAATGCTGGCGGTGCTTTTACTCTAGTGGTAGCATGAGACAGAGTCTACAACCCACACAAGTGGCTCAGGTAGTGCAGCTCATCCAGGATGGCACATCAATGCGAGCTGTGGCAAGAAGGTTTGCTGTGTCTGTCAGCGTAGTGTCCAGAGCATGGAGGCGCTACCAGGAGACAGGCAAGTACATCAGGAGACGTGGAGGAGGCCGTAGGAGGGCAACAACCCAGCAGCAGGACCGCTACCTATGCCTTTGTGCAAGGAGGAGCACTGCCAGAGCCCTGCAAAATGACCTCCAGCAGGCCACAAATGTGCATGTGCAAGAACACAGTGGCCTCCATCATTCCTAAATGAAAGAAGTTTGGAACCACCAAGACTCAAACTGAGCAATTCGGGGGAGAACGGCCTTGGTCAGGGAGGTGACCAAGAACCAGATGGTCACTCTGACAGAGCTCCAAAGTTCCTCTGTGGAGATGGGAGAACCTTCCAGAAGGACAACCATCTCTGCAGCACTCCACCAATCAGGCCTTTATGGTAGAGTGGCCAGACGGAAGCCACTCCTCAGTAAAAGGCACATGATAGCCCGCTTGGAGTTTGCCAAAAGGCACCTAAAGGACTCTCAGACCATGAGAAACAAGATTCTCTGGTCTGATGAAACCAAGATTGAACTCTTTGGCCTGAATGCCAAGCCACATCTGGAGGAAATCTGGTACCATCCCTTTGGTGAAGCATGGTGGTGGCAGCATCATGCTGTGGGGATGTTTTTCAGCGGCATGGACTGGGAGACTATTCAGAATCTAGGGGAAGATGAACGGCGCAAAGTACAGAGAGATCCTTGATGAAAATCTGCTACAGAGCGCTCAGTACCTCATTACCTAAGAAAAAAAATAATATTTTAAACCAATAAGGCTGTAACGTAACAAATTGTGGAAAAAGTCAAGGGTCCTGAAAACTTTCCGAATGCACTGTATAGCATGTTACTATACAGCCACAACGTTCCAATATAGACATTTATCAGTGCCCAAATCTGCCATTTTCAACTCGTATACGAGTACGAGTGTAAAGGACTACCACAGATATAGAATACATCAATGGAATGGACATCATTTTCAAATGTGATGTTCAGTTGTATGCTAGTTACACACACACAGTTTAATCCTTCATGGACATCTTGTCCACAGGCTGCAGACAATTTCACACGTCCCTGTATGTGTGTGTGTGGATAGGGGAGAAGCTGAAGACATTATTCTATTCCAAGATGGGAGGGAGAAGAAAACAGATATGATCTCAAGGATTTACCCACAATCCCTGTCTGGGTCCCCACCCTCTCTCCACTCAACCCCTTCAATCTCACCTCATCTCACCATGTCTTCATATTCACACATTCCTTCATCCTGTCATCCCCCTGTGTCTCTGTATTCATCTCATAAATCCTTTTCTCATCTGCTCTCAGTGTCCACCACCTTCCACTCCACCATATTTCATCCACTGTATCTGTGGCCATAGTAAAAATTCTCTATGGAATGTCCTTGTTCTCTACATCGGTGTACATGCACTGATGTAGAGAACACATTCACAGCTGCAAACAGGCTTCAGTGCCTAATACCCATACCCTCCCACGCAGGCTCTTCCACCATGTATACTGTGTTCCTGTAGGCTTGCCCTGCACTACAGTAAAGTGGGCTAGAGAGCAGGCCTAGCTGTAGGGAGGGAGGGAGTAATCTCCTCTCCCCTTCAGAGAAAGAGGGGGTTTTTCCCAGCAGGCTAGTGGGCTGTACACAGGGCTCTATACGGCCATGGGAACGGGATGAGAGAGGGCTGCCCGCCATGGTCAGCTGGGCTGGCAGCTACCTGCAGACTGGAACTGGCAGCCTGTGAAATCACCACAGGGGAGAGAGCGTGGCCGGCACAGAGGGGGGCAAGGGGATATAAGAGAGAGGGAGGGAGGGGAGAAAGACAGTAGCTAACTTTATTAGGAAGTTGCTGAGGCTTAGGTGAGGTTAGCATGCTCTGACCGGTGGAAGCCCATGGACTCAGAGATAGAGAGATTATCCATCCGTGAGTGTGTGTGGAGGAAGGTGCAGGTTGTACTCTGGTTTTCCAGTGGAGGGCAGTCACGCCTGAGAAGGAGAGACTGGGGCGGCAGAGCAGGAGATAGAGAAATAAAGAGATAGAGAAAGGAGAGAGTAGCGGTGTGTGGGTAAAATCACTGAAGAAGTCACTGATAATTGCATTGTTTGCTGTATAATCCATTTGTTCATATGCCACCATGATATACAATGAGGCCATGAGAACAAAAAGAAAACATTCACACAGTGAAATAATAAATTCAACAACACATACTTTGTTTCATCACAAAACCGGAGAGCAGCATCTGTCTGGTGAAGTCCATGTAACAAACAGTTATATGAGCTGCAGCATGATCAAGCACAGCATTCTGCCTGTGTGTGTGCGTGCGTGCGTGTGCAAAAAAAATGTTGACTCATCCTACTTGTAGACTAGTTGAATGCCAATGGCATCCTCCTATTTTTCATGTTGGCAAAACTTGTTGGCTTTGTCATACAGTACACTTTTAGTTGTTGTCATAGGCTACCTAGCCAAAATTCTTGCTAGCCTAACTTCCTTACATGGGCACAATGAACCAGCTAAGTTAGCTAGCTAGTTAACGTGAGCCTACTAGGCTATATCTAGGCTACATATTGAACTTCAATCGTCTCAGGCCAGTGCCACAACATACTCATGGTTAGATCAGAATCACCGTCATAATCATTGGCCTGTACAGACAATTAAGTGAAGTCCAATTCCCCATCTCCATCCATAGCTTAGGAAAGGGCCGATTTAGGAAGGCGTTTTGCTGCACCAGGACAGCCCACAGTTGAGCTCAGTTCATTGCGATTGGCTAATTATTTTATACAGTGGGGCAAAAAAGTATTTAGTCAGCCACCAATTGTGCAAGTTCTCCCACTTAAAAAGATGAGGCCTGTAATTTTCATCATAGATACACTTCAACTATGACAGACAAAATGAAGAAAAAAAAATTCCAGAAAATCACATTGTAGGATTTTTTATGAATTTATTTGCAAATTATGGTGGAAAATAAGTATTTGGTCAATAACAAAAGTTTATCTCAATACTTTGTTATATACCCTTTGTTGGCAATGACAGAGGTCAAACGTTTTCTGTAAGTCTTCACAAGGTTCACAAACACACTGTTGCTGGTATTTTGGCCCATTCCTCCATGCAGATCTCCTTTAGAGCAGTGATGTTTTGGGGATGTTGCTGGGCAACACGGACTTTCAACTCCCTCCAAAGATTTTCTATGGGGGTGAGATCTGGAGACTGGCTAGGCCACTCCAGGACCTTGAAATGCTTCTTACGAAGCCACTCCTTCGTTGCCCGGGCGGTGTGTGAGGGCGGCATTCTTTGTCCTCCAAACACGACGAGTTGAGTTTTTACCAAAAAGTTCTATTTTGGTTTTATCTGACCATATGACATTCTCCCAATCTTCTTCTGGATCATCCAAATGCTCTCTAGCAAACTTCAGATGGGCCTGGACATGTACTGGCTTAAGCAGGAGGACACGTCTGGCACTGCAGGATTTGAGTCCCTGGCGGCGTAGTGTGTTACTGATGGTAGGCTTTGTTACTTTGGTCCCAGCTCTCTGCAGGTAATTCACTAGGTCCCCCCATGTGGTTCTGGGATTTTTGCTCACCGTTCTTGCGATCATTTTGACCCCACGGGGTGAGATCTTGCGTGGAGCCCCAGATCGAGGGAGATTATCAGTGGTCTTGTATGTCTTCCATTTCCTAATAATTGCTCCCACAGTTGATTTCTTCAAACCAAGCTGCTTACCTATTGCAGATTCAGTCTTCCCAGCCTGGTGCAGGTCTACAATTTTGTTTCTGGTGTCCTTTGACAGGTCTTTTGTCTTGGCCATAGTGGAGTTTGGAGTGTGACTGTTTGAGGTTGTGGACAGGTGTCTTTTATACTGATAACAAGTTCAAACAGGTGCCATTAATACAGGTAACGAGTGGAGGACAGAGGAGCCTCTTAAAGAAGAAGTTACAGGTCTGTGAGAGCCAGAAATCTTGCTTGTTTGTAGGTGACCAAATACTTATTTTTCACGATAATTTGCAAATAAATTCATAAAAAATCCTACAATGTGATTTTCTGGATTTTTTTTCTCATTTTGTCTGTCATAGTTGAAGTGTACCTATGATGAAAATTACAGGCCTCTCTCATCTTTTTAAGTGGGAGAACTTGCACAATTGGTGGCTGACTAAATACTTTTTTGCCCCACTGTAATTTGTTTAATCAAGGGAGGCCAAATGTTGGCATCAATCAATCAAATGCTTTGGTAGCAACATGTCATACTCTTTTGGTCCAGACAGCATCAGATACATGGGCTACACATACTTAGATAGAGGGGTAATGTTTCCCTCGCTCTGATGAATTCTCCGGTGAGATTCAGCCACTTGCGAATTGATGGAAAATTATGAAAACACAGAGAGACAAAAGCTAAATTATCTTATAATTTAAAAAAAATTATTGGTCAAATATTTGGGGAAGCCTGGCTTCCTTTGGTGTCCATGAACAGATACCACAGGGACCAAGTCACCATTATTTGAGTCACAAGCAAGTCTCATGTCGCAAGATCCAGAGAACATTTTTTGCACGCACTACACATGGCTATGCCAGTCTGCTAATACAGGACTAGTAACATCCGAGGCCAATAGAGATGGCTGCCTCACTTCACGTTCTTAGGAAACTGCAGTATTTCATTTTTTTATGAATTATTTCTTACACTGTTACCCCAGGAAATCGTAAGTCTTATTACATCGAGCCGGGAGGAACTATTGGATATAAGAGCAACATCAACTTATTAACATTACAACCAGGAATACAACTTTCCCGAAGCGGATCCTCTGTTTGGTCCACCATTCAGGACAATGAATCGGATCCCAGCAGGCGACCCAAAACAACAGCGCCGCAGAAAGGGCAGACGGAGAAGTCTTCTGGTCAGGCTCCGTCGATGGGCACATCGCCAACCTCTGTTGAGTATACTACTAGCTAATGTCCAGTCTCTTGACAACAAGGTAGACGAAATCCGAGCAAGGATTGCCTTCCGGAGAGACATCAGAGATTGTAACATTCTCTGTTTCACGGACACATGGCTCACTGGAGATACGTTATCAGAGTCGGTACAGCCACCTGGTTTCTTCACGCATCGCGCCAACAGAAACACCATCTCTCTGGTAAGAAGAAGGGCGGGGGTGTATGCCTTATGATTAACGAGTTGTGGTGTGATCATAACAACATACAGGAACTCAAGTCCATTTGTTCACCTGACCTAGATTTCCTTACAATCAAATGCCGACTGCATTATCTACCAAGATAATTCTCTTTGATTGTAATCACAGTCGTGTACATCCCCCACCCCAAGCAGACACCTCGACGGCCCTGAAAGAACTTCATTGGATTCTATGTAAACTGGAAACCACATATCCTGAGGATGCATTTATTGTAGTTGGGGATTTTAACAAGGCTAATCTGAAAACAAGGCTCCCTAAATCTTATTAGCATATCGAATGCACGACCCGGGCTGGAAAAATTCTGGATCAGTGTTACTCTAACTTCCGCGATGCATACAAAGCCCTCCCTCGCCCTCCTTTTGGCAAATCTAACCACGACTCCATTTTGTTGCTCCCAGCCTATAGACAGGAAACGCCCGTGGTCAGATCTGTTCAACGCTGGTCCGACCAATCTGATTCCACGCTTCAAGATTGCTTCGATCACTTGGACTGGAATATGTTCCGGATAGCGTCGAGCAACAACATTGATGCATACGCTGATTCGGTGAGCGAGTTTATTAGCAAGTGCATTGGTGAGGTTGTACCCACAACGACAATTTAAACCTTCCCCAACCAGAAACCATGGATTGGTGGCAGCATTCGCGCAAAACTGAAAGCGCGAACCACTGCTTTTAATCAGGGCAAGGCGACCGGAAACATGACAGAATACAAACAGTGTAGCTATTCCCTCCGCAAGGCAATCAAACAAGCTAAGCGTCAGTATAGAGACAAAGTAGAGTCGCAACTCAACGGGTCAGACACGAGAGGTTTGTGGCAGGGTCTACAGTCAATCATGGAGTACAAAAACAAAACCAGCCCCGTCGCGGACCCCGATGTCTTGCTCCCAGACAAACTGAAAAACTTCTTTGCTCGCTTTGGAGGACAATACAGAGCCACCGACACGGCCCGCTACCAAAACCTGCGGCCTCTCCTTCACCGCAGCCAACGTGAGTAAAACATTTAAACGTGTTAACCCTCGCAAGGCTGCCGGCCCAGATGGCATTCCTAGCCGCGTCCTCAAAGCATGCGCTGACCAGCTGGCTGGTGTGTTTACGGACATATTCAAACAATCCCTATTCCAGTCTGCTGTTCTCACATGCTTGAAGAGGGTTACCATTGTTCCTGTTCCCAAGAAAGCTAAGGTAACTGAGCTAAACGACTATCGCCCAGTAGCACTCACTTCCGTCATCATGAAGTTCTTTGAGAGACTATTCAAGGATCATATCACCTACACCCTACCTGATACCGTAGACCCACTTCGATTTGCTTACCGCTCCAATAGGTCCACAGACGACGCAATTGCAATCACACTGCACACTGCCCTAACCCATCTGGACTAGAGGAATACCTATGTAAGAATGCTGTTCATCGACTACAGCTCAGCATTTAACACCATAGCACCCTCCAAACTCGTCATTAAGCTCGAGACCCTGAGTCTTGAATCCGCCCTGTGCAACTGGGTCCTGGACTTTCTGATGGGCCGCTCCCAGGTGGTGAGGGTAGGAAACAACATCTCCACCCGCTGATCCTCAACACTGGGGCCCCACAACGGTGCATTCTCAGCCCTCTCCTGTTCTCCCTGTTCACCCATGACAACGTGGCCATGCACGCCTCCAACTCAATCATCAAGTTTGCAGACGACACTACAGTGGTAGGCTTGATTACGACAACGACGAGATGGCCTACAGGGAGGAGGTGAGGGCCCTCGGAGTGTGGTGTCAGGAAAATAACCTCACACTCACACTCAACGTCAACAAAACAAAGGAGATGATTGTGGACTTCAGGAAACAGCAGAGGGAACACCCCCCTTTCTACATCGACGGGACAGTAATGGAGAAGGTGGAATGTTTTAAGTTCCTCGGCGTACACATCACGGACAAACTGAAATGGTCCACCCACACAGACAGAGTGGTGAAGAAGGCGCATCAGCACCTCTTCAACATCAGGAGGCTGAAGAAATTTGGCTTGTCACCAAAAACATTCACAAACTTTTACTGATGCACAATCGAGAGCATGCTGTCGAGCTGTATCACCGCCTGGTATGGCAACTGCTCCGCCCACAATCGCAAGGCTCTCCAGAGGGTAGTGAGGTCTGCACAACGCATCACCGGAGGCAAACTACCTGCCCTCCAGGACACCTACACCACCCGATGTCACAGGAAGGCCAAAAAGATCATCAAGGACAACAACCACCCGAGCCACTGCCTGTTCACCCCACTTTCATCCAGAACGCGAGGTCAGTACAGGTGCATCAAAGCTGGGACCGAGAGACTGAAAAACAGCTTCTATCTCAAGGCCATCAGACTGTTAAACAGCCATCACTAACATTGAGTGGCTGCTGCCAACATGCTGACTCAAATCTCTAGCCACTTTAATAATTAAGAATTGGATGTAATAAATGTATCAATTGTCACTTTAAACAATGCCACTTCATATGATGTTTACATACCCTACATTACTCATTTTTATTTCACCTTTATTTAACCAGGTAAGCTAGTTGAGAACAAGTTCTCATTTACAACTGCGACTCATCTCATATGTATATACTGTACTCTATACCATCTACTGCATCTTGCATATGCCGTTCGGCCATCGCTCATCCATATATTTATATGTACATATTCTTATTCATTCCTTTACACTTGTGTGTATAAGGTAGTTGTTGTGAAATTGTTAGATTAGTGTTAGATATTACTGCATGGTCCTAGAAGCACAAGCATTTCGCTACACTCGCATTAACATCTGCGAACCATGTGTATGTGACCAATAACATTTGATTTGATTAGATTTAAAGACCCAGTACTAATAAAACATTTTCATTCAGATTTTTAAGGGGGTGCTGCAGCACCGTCAGTACCCCTACTTCCAGTGGCTATGCGCACAAGGCTAACACGTACACAATTGCTGTGCAAATGTAGCTGGTCATTACAGCCATAAATGGTGATGCATTTAAAAAATGCAAGACATAGAAATAAACTCCGTCTTACACCTGCATTTTGAGCTGAAAGTCATTCATGTTAGAAGTCAATATCAACTAGGGATACTGATATCATGGAAAGCATGATCTGTCTGTAGCCTTTTTCTTACTCAAAAATGTCTGTATTCGCCAGAATATGTTACATCGTCATGCCATAAGTATTTGAGGTATTGGAGTGCAATGTTCCATATATCTTTAGACATAGTGTTTAACCAGTACCACCACTGAGGTACATAATTAGAACCACCCAAACTATGTCTATCTCAAATCTGAAAATGATCAATTAGTCACCAGGTATTGTTGTGGCAAATAATCGTCAGTAGCAGATTTCTAAACAGTACTTTATATTTACTTTATAAATAGGCCTACTTTATATGTACTTTATAGGGTACTTTATAAGAAGGTAGGCTACTCTGTTTTTGCCAGACAAAACCGGAGAAAATTAACTAAACAAGTGCTTTCTGGTGACTAATCTGGATGTGTCCGCATTTGCGTGATAAAGCTGATGACTGGTCAAGAAGGGAAACTTTTTGGTTCTGAAGTATTGGTTCTGAAGCACAAATGAGATATTTTTTAAACAAGAATATGGTGCAATGCTGTATGCCTATGGTAGTGACCAGATCAAATAAGCAAAGATATAAATATGTGCCTAGACACAATCCAGTCTACGGACAATTCCTTCGACCTCATGGCTTGGTTTTTTCAGTGACATGCACTGTCAACTGTGGGACCTTATATAGACAGGTGTGCCTTTTCATGTCCAAACAATTGATTTTACCACAGGTGGACTCCAATCAAGTTGTAGAAACAAGGATGATCAATGGAAACAGGATGCAGCTGAGCTCAATTTCGAGTCTCAAAACAAAGGGTCTGAATACTTATGTAAAAATTATACATTTGCAAAGAATTTATTTAAAGGTTTTTGCGTTCTCATTTTGGGATATTGTGTGCAGTAGGAAAAAAATGGAGGAAAAAAATTGTTTAATCAATTTTAGAATAAGGCTGTAACGTAACAAAATGTGGAAAAAGTCAAAGGGTCTGAATACTTTCCGAATGGTTCACGACAGGGCCCTGATCTAAAGGTAAAGGTGCAGGCTGCGCGAGGACGTCCGTCGGGAGTTGGCCTGCAGAGACACCGCCCTCACATTGTACCAGCTGATGGACCTGTCCATCCAGCTGGACAACCTGCTGACTACCCGCGGACGTCCGGATCGGGACCTGTCAGTTCCATCCCCCAGCACCTCCGCTCCGACTCCCATGGAGCTGGGAGGTGCTGCATTTAGGGCGACCGGAGGAGGGGCCACTCCCTGCACCATCTGTGGCCGCATAGGGCACACTGCTTGTCGGTGCTGGAGGGGTCCCTCAGGCAGCCGAGGCAGCAGGCAGGGCACTGTCGTGTCACCCCAGGTGGGTCGGCACCAGGCTCACCCAGAGCCCCCTGTTGCTCACATGTATGTGTTTGTTTCATTTCCTGAGTTTTCCCCGCATTCCCAGCATAAGGCACTAGTAGATTCAGGCGCAGCTGGGAATTTTATTGATCGTTCATTTGCTCGCTAGTTTAGGGATTCCCCTTGTTCCTGTGGATATGCCTTACGCTGTGCATGCCCTAGATAGTCGACCATTAGGGTCAGGGCTGATTAGGGAGGCCACCGCTCCACTTGACATGGTTACGCAGGAGGGTCATGAGGAGAGAATCAGTCTCTTCCTTATTTGACCTGTACGTCAAGGCAGAGAAATGTCTGTTCTTCCAACAGGCCGTCTCCTACCTAGGGTACCGCATTTCCACGTCAGGGGTGGAGATGGAGAGTGTCTGCATTTCAGCCGTGCGTAATTGGCCGACTCCCACCATGGTAAAGGAAGTGCAGTGGTTTCTGGGGTTTGCAACTTCTACCGGCGGTTTATCCGGGGTTTTGGTCAGGTAGCAGCTTCCATTACCTCACTGCTGAAGGAAGGACCGGTGCAGCTGCAGTGGTCGGCTGAGGCGGACAGGGCTTTTGGTCACCTGAAGGCTCTGTTTACCTCGGCTCCCGTGCTGGCTCATCCGGATCCCTCTTTGGCGTTCATAGTTGAGGTGAATGCGTCTGAGGGTGGGATAGGAGCCGTGCTCTCTCAGCGCTCGGGCACGCCACCAAAGCTTCGCCCCTGTGCCTTCTTTTCGAAGAAGCTCAGCCCGATGTGGGGGACCGGGAGCTGTTGGCTGTTGTCAAGGCTCTGAAGGCGTGGAGACATTGGCTTGAGGGGGCTAAACACCCTTTTCTCATCTGGACTGACCACCGCAATCTGGAGTACATCCGGGCGGCGAGGAGACTGAACCCTCGCCAGGCAAGGTGGGCTATGTTCTTTACCCGTTTTGTTTTCACCCTCTCCTACAGACCAGGTTCCCAGAACGCTAAGGCAGATGCACTATCCCGGATGTATGACACAGCGGAGCGGTCCATGGATCATACTCCCATACTTCCGGCCTCTTGCCTGGTGGCACCGGTGGTGTGGGAGCTGGATGCAGACATCGAGCGGGCGTTACGCACAGAGTCCACTCCCCCCCAGTGTCCAGCTGGGTGCCTGTACGTTCCGTCTGCTGTCCGCGACCGTTTAATCTATTGGGCCCATACGTCACCCTCCTCTGGTCATCCTGGCATTGGGCGGACGGTGCGTTGCCTTAGTCGGAAGTACTGGTGGCCCAACTTGGCCAAGGACGTGAGGATTTATGTTACCTCCTGCTCGGTGTGCGCCCAGTGCAAGGCTCCCAGGCACCTGCCCAGAGGGAAATTACAACCCCTACCCGTTCCACAACGGCCGTGGTCGCACCTGTCGGTGGACTTCCTGACGGATCTTCCTCCCTCACAGGGCAACACCATGATCCTGGTCGTTGTGGATCGGTTCTCTAAGTCCTGCCGTCTCCTCCCTTTGCCTGTTCTCCCTACAGCTCTACAGACTGCAGAGGCCCTGTTCACTCATGTCTTCCGGCACTACGGGGTGCCTGAGGACATAGTCTCTGATCGAGGTCCCCAGTTCACGTCCAGGGTCTGAAAAGCGTTCATGGAACGTCTGGGGGTCTCAGTCAGCCTCACCTTAGGTTTTCACCCCGAGAGTAACGGGCAGGTAGAGAGATTCAACCAGGATGTGGGTAGGCTTCTGCGGTCATATTGCCAGGACCGGCCGGGGGAGTGGGCGTTGTTCATCCCCTGGGCAGAGATGGCCCAAAACTCACTTCGCCACTCCTCCACTAACCTCTCTACTTTCCAGTGCGTTTTGGGTTATCAGCTGGTTCTGGCACCGTGGCATCAGAGCAAGATCGAAGCTCCTGCGGTGGACGAATGGTTCAAGCACTCGGAGGACACCTGGGACGCCGCCCATGTGCACCTACAACGGGCCTTGAGGCGGCAAAAAGAGGGCGCTGACCGCCACTGCAGCGAGGCTGGGTCTGGCTCTCGTCCAGAAACCTGCACCTCCGCAGGCCCTGCCGGAAGCTGGGTTCACGGTTTGTGGGGCCATTTAAAGTCCTGAGGAGACTGTACGAGCTATGTTACAGGTTGCAGCTTCCCCCAGATTATCGTATTAATCCCTCGTTCCATGTGTCTCTCCTCAGTCCGGTGGTGGCTGGTCCACTCCAGGAAGCTAAGATGCGGGAGGTTCCTCCGCCCCCTCTGGACATTGAGGGGGCCCCGGCGTATGCTGTTCGAGCTATCCTGGACTCGAGGCGTCGGGCGAGGGGCCGTCAGTACCTCGTGGAGTGGGAGGGGTTCGGTCCGGAGGAGAGATGCTGGGTGCCGGTGGAGGACGTCCTAGACCCTTCGTTGTTGCGGGATTTCCACCGTCTCCATCCGGATCGCCCTGCACCTCGTCCTCCGGGTCGTACCCGATGTCGGTGTCGGCGCGCTGCTAGAGCTGCGCATCAAGGGGAGGTACTGTCACGACTTCCTCTTCTTGTTCGGGCGGCGTTTGGCGGTCGACGTCACTGGCTTTCTAGCTACCGCCGATCCACTTTTCATTTTTCATTTGTTTTGTCTTTGTTTCACACACCTGTTTTCAATCCCACAATCACCTGTTCATTATTTAACCCTCTGTTCCCCTCATAGTTTTTGTGAGTGATTGTTTATTTTGTATTTTTGGTCTGTAATGGTGTACGTGGATTTGTTACTTTGTATATTTTACCTTTTGAGTAAAGTATGTTTGATTACTCATATCTGCTGTCCTATGCCTGACTCTCAACACCAGCTACACCTAGGCCCATTACATTAGCTGAGAATGAATCAAGGATTCTAATATTTTATCTAGGCAAAAAAGTTTAGAAATAGGTTGATAATTATTTAGGTCACAAGGGTCACCACTTTTGTGAAGGGGTGTACATGGGCCGCCTTCCAAACCAGCAAAAACAGTTTCTATCTCAAGGCCATTAGACTGTTAAATTATGTTAAATAGCTATCACTAGCACTTTAGAGGCTGCTGCCCTATATAAACTCAGCAAAAAAATGAAATGTCATCTCACTGTCAACTGTGTTGATTTTCAGCAAACTTAACATGTGTGAATATTTGTATGAGCATAACAAGATTCAACAATTGAGACATAAACTGAAAAAGTTCCACAGACATGTGACAAACAGAAATTGAATAATGTTTCCCTGAACAAAGGGGGGGGGGGGGGGTCTGTTTTGGCCACCAGCTGCATTAAGTACTGCAGTGCATCTCCTCCTCATAGACTGCACCAGATTTGACAGTTCTTGCTGTGAAATGTTACCCCACTCTTCCACCAAGGCACCTGCAAGTTCCAGGACATTTCTGGGGGGGAATGGCCCTAGCCCTCACCCTCTGATCCAACAGGTCTCAGACGTGCTCAATGGGATTGAGATCCAGGTTCTTCGCTGGCCATGGCAGAACACTGACAGTCCTGTCTTGCAGGAAATCACACACAGAATGAATAGTAAGGCTGGTGACATTGTCATGCTGGAGGGTCATGTCAGGATGAGCCTGCAGGAAGGATACCACATGAGGGAGGAGTATGTCAACGCACAGCGTTGAGATTGTCTGAAATGAGAACAAGCTCAGTCTGATGATGCTGTGACGCACCGCCCCAGACCATGACGGACCCTCCACCTCCAAATCGATCCCGCTCCAGAGTACAGGCCTCGGTGTAACACTCATTCCTTCGACGATAAACGCAAATCCGACCATCACCCCTGGTGAGACAAAACCGCGACTCGTCAGTGAAGAGCATTTTTTGCCAGTCCTGTTTGGTCCAGCGACGGTGGGTTTGTGCCCATAGGCGACATTGTTGCCGGTAATGTCTGGTGAGGCCTACAAGCCCTCAGTCCAGCCTCTCTCAGCCTATTGCGGACAGTGAGCACTGATGGAGGGATTGTGCGTTCCTGGTGTAACTCGGGACATTGTTGTTGCCATCCTGTACCTGTCCCGCAGGTGTGATGTTCGGATGTACCGATCCTGTGCAGGTGTTGTTACACGTGGTCTGCCACTGTGAGGACAATCAGCTGTCCGTTCCGTCTCCCTGTAGCGCTGTCTTAGGTGTCTCACAGTATGGACATTGCAATTTATTTCCCTGGCCACATCTGCAGTCCTCATGCCTCCTTGCAGCATGCCTAAGGCATGTTCACGCAGATGAGCAGGGACTCTGGGCATCTTTCTTTTGGTGTTTTTCAGAGTCAGTAGAAAGGCCTCTTTAGTGTCCTAAGTTTCCATAACTGTGACCTTAATTGCCTACCTTCTGTAAGCTGTTAGTGTCTTAACGACCGTTCCACAGGTGCACGTTCATTAATTGTTTATGGTTCATTGAACACGCATAGGAACCAGTGTTTATACCCTTTACAATGAAGATCTGTGAAGTTATTTGGATTTTTATGAATTATCTTTGAGAGACAGGGTCCTGAAAAAGTGCTGAGTTTACATAGACTTGGAATTACTGGCCACTTTAATAACGTTTACATATTTTGCATTACTCATCTCATATGTATATACTGTATTCTATCCTATTCTACTGTATCTAAGTCTATGCCGCTCTGACATTGCTCGTCCCAATATTTATATATTCTTAATTCTATTTCTTTAGATGTGTGTATTGTGTTGAAATTGCTAGATATTACTGTTAGATATTACTGCACTGTTAGAGCTAGAAACACAAGCATTTCACTACACCCACAATAATATCTTCTAAACACAGGTATGTGACAAATAAAATGTGATTTGATTTTCAAATTAAAACAAAGATTCACTAGATGTTGACGTGTTAACCGTCGAGTCAGCTAGAGGCTGTCGATTGGCCATCCCCGGCCATTTACAACTGCGACCTGGCCAAGATAAAGCAAAGCAGTGCGACAAAAACAACACCACAGAGTTACACATAAACGTACAGTCAATAACACAATAGAAAAATCTATGTACAGTGTGTGCAAATGTAGAAGAGTAGGGAGGTAAGGCAATAAATAGGTCATAGAGGCGAAATAATTATTAATTACAATAAATAATTGCTATTTACAGATTGGCTGTGTACAGGTACAGTGATCGTTAAGCTTCTCTGACAGCTGTTGCTTAAAGTTAGAGAGTGAGATATAAGACTCCAGCTTCAGTGATTTTTGCAATTCGTTCCAGTCATTGGCAGCAAAGAACTGGAAGGAATGGCGGCCAAAGGAAGTGTTGGCTTTGGGGATGACCAGTGAAATATACCTGTTGGAGCTGCAGTTTGATTAGCTGGAGTCAGTTTTATGATTGAATTTATTTGTTTTTTATTGCTTCACTACTGTCTGGAACTTTAAGTCTGTGTTTGCTCTGGTGCTTTGAAAGACACAAAGAAGTAAAACATATATAAATTCTGCAATTTGAATAATACAATTCATACAATACCTTGATCAGTCTCTCTATGTATATCCAGGTTGGTGGTACTTGAAAGTGGGTGTGAGGAGTGAATAAGATCTAGTATGAAGTCTGGTGTGGTTAGTGATGCTAGTGGTAGAGGAAGCCTGTCCCTGAGAATCACAAATGTATGTCCTCCTAGCCTTCCTCCAGCCCATGCACGGTAGTCTGGGTAATTCTTTATGCATGTTTCTCAATCCCACACCTCGCCGCACTAGTTTGGCCCTGACAGGTGATGCTTGATTCCTCCCTCCCAGGCTCCCCCTCTACCCCCTCTCCATCCCCCAATCCCCTGGCCCCTGACCCCCCCACTAGAACTCACTGCCTGCGACTGGTCTGAAGAAAAACTGTCAAGTAGAGCCTCCGTGTGTGGCAAAAGTTAGGAGATATCTAATCAATGGAAGATGGAATTAAAATGACAGAATTTAAAGTAGAAGGATAGGCTACAACGACCACGAGCCAACAGGTAGGTTGTTAATTAATATTCTAAATGGAGTTGTATTTGTAACTGTAGGATGAAAAACCGAATGCACTGCAGCCTCAATTAGCCTAGCTAGCTAACATTAGCTAGCTTAACTAGCATCTCCCGGTTTGATGCAGTCAAGACAGGTACTATGTAATTATATTTTATGACAAATAACCTAGCTATGGCAGCTATAAGTCTACTAGAGCAAGACTTGGCTTGATTGTTTGCTGTCTCTCCTCTCTCCCTCCTTCCGGCTCCCTGTGTCACTCACTCACAGTACGGCCCCTCCCCCGCCTTCTAGAGCTGCACCTCTTTTCCCTCCTCTCGCACTTTATCACCTCCAATTAATAAAATAGCTTAAATAATGACTTTGCTGCTGCTTCACTCTGATCAGACCGGATCTGGATTCAACCAGTTCTATATAGAACGGGTCTAGTTGTCCTTCGGTCTGTTCGGAACGGGTCTCTAAATTTAAAAAACATTTTTATGTATATCGGGTCCAGGTGGGAAAGCCCCATGTTTATTTTGGAACAGGTCCAACTTTTTGGACCCATGAAGATCTCTACTGTCAAGTTCTAGCCCTGAGCCCCTCTCTCAACTCTCCAAACCTCCCGAGCCCTTGCTTTTCCTTGACCTGTTCTCACGCTTCTTCCCTTCTATCTTGTTCGTTACCTTTCCCTTACTTATCAGCTCCCTTCCGCTTTCCTACACTCACCTCGTCCTTTTCAGCCATCTCCCTCAGTCACATAGAGATATCACGGATCACGAAAGAAGTGAGTTTCTGATCAAAAATGTCAAATGTTAATGAAAAACTACAGTAAATACTACAATATACTACAGTCTGCAAAAACACAACATTAATTACTAAAGTCTAAACCACAGTTTTCTTTTACTAGATTATTTATACTATAGTTAACTGTAAATGCTACAGTATATACTACAGTAAAGTTCACAAAAACACTACAGTGAATATTGTTTTATGTGCGGGACTTCAGTACAGATGAAACCACATTGGAGGCTGAGTTGGACAAACTGTCCCACTAGTTTGGCTGTTAAGGCTCCAGGGTGGGAAAATGGCAAATCATGCTGGATGGGCAGCAGAATTGATTGGGTATCAGTGTGCATGTATGCGTCTGTGTATGTCTGTGTGTGAGAGAGAAAGAACGAGAGAGGGGTTTGGAGAGCAAGAGGGAGTGAGAGAGAGAGAGTCAGTGTGTGTGTATGAATGTGTGTAGCAGACCGTGACAGAACATGGTGTGCCTCTGCTAGCCAAACTTATCTCCAAGATGTACTGCAAGCTGAAACTGGTGTACGGAAAAGGAAGGGGAGATCGAGAGAGAGGGAAAAGGAAGATGGGGAGAGAGAAAGCAAAGAGAGAGAGAAGGAGAGAGTGCTGCAGCAAGATACAGAGCCCAGCTGGTACACCCAATTTACTCTCATTTGCTGTGAAATTAACTGGCAAATTTGTTTCGATCTTTTCACAAGAGAGAGAGAGAGAGCGAAAGAGAGAGAGAGAGCGAGGAAAACGGAACACAAGGATGATTCTGGGCTTGGCGCTGGAGAGGGTGAACCAGCCATCCATACACACTGGACACAGTCTCTGAGAGGAGGTACTCAGTATGTGTGGGTA
>NC_074672.1:33698827-33802904 GCF_029448725.1 Salvelinus fontinalis | reverse complement strand
GAGAGAGAGAAGGAGAGAGAGAGAGAGAGAGAGAGAGAGAGAGAGAGAGAGAGAGAGAGAGAGAGAGAGAGAGAGAAAGAAAGAAAGCAAGAGAGAGAGAGAAAGCAAGAGAGAGAGAAAAAGAGAGAGAGAAAAAAAGAGAGAGAGAGAGAGAGAGAGAGAGAAAGCAAGAGAGAGAGAGAGACAGAGAGAGACAGAGAGAGAGAGAGTCAGAGGGGCATGGATAGACTCACAGCTTTACTGACAAGAGAGAGAGTCTGTCAGGTTCTTTCCGGTCTAGAAACTGGACGATTAAATGCACGTTGCTGGAAATATGTCAATTTGGAAGCGCAGATTTGTGTCAAATACAGGCTACTGTAGTCTCTCTCATGCCGTACAGGAGTGAAAGGGAGAGGGCACAGCGCGTGCGAACCGGAACCGCTGACAGATCAAGTTTCGCACACAGCCAGAGGAAACATCACCACATGGTTCTCAAATCCAGAGGCTCAATTTGCTGCCTGGCAGCCATCACATCTCAAACCTGAAGGACTGGGCTCACTCAGTGGCGTACTGCAGTGTCACGGTACCCTGCAAGATCTGAGAAAGCCTTTTAAAAGCTAACTTCCTGCAATTCTACACTTACTGCCATCGGGCAGAGAGAAGATTGTGCAGTTTCATAGCTAGTCTCATGCTATTCTACACATTATGCCATGAGGCTGAGAGAAAATGTTGAGATCCATAGAGATCCAGTGGGCTTACTCCGGGGCCTATTTGAGCTCTGTTGATTATGCAGTAAACATATAGAGTCTATACTCTGAGTGTCCTCTCATCAGTCCGAGTGTCCTCTCATCACCAGCCTCTTGCCATATAGCCTTCTGCACAGTTACAGTCAATGTGGTCTCAGAGCATTTCGTATTATTCTGTATGTAAATCCAATACAATCAATTTAGTCTGATATGTTATGTTTCATATGTGTTCATTTGTGGATGTTCATCATCCATTGCGCATGATATGTTACAAATTACAATTTGCATGATATGTTACAAATTACAATGTGTATGATATGTTACAAATTGCAATAACATACAATATGTTGTGAATTTTCAAAACGTACAACATGTTACGAATTTGCAAAAGTATGATATGTTACTAACATGCTAATTAGCTTCATAACAGCAAAACATTTGTAAGTAGTTGCAAAGTTGCTAAAATACTGAAGACGTCCGCGATGAAATTTGAACAGGCCATCTTTGGGTTGCTAAACATTCGCGTTATATACCTACCAATCCACCTCGACCAACCACACTTTTTTCGTTTTTGCCTTACGTAACGTTCTATCTTATGTAACCAAATCAAACTCATCATATCATACTACAATTAACAAAAATATAAACGTAGCATGCAACAATTCCAAAGATTTTACTGAGTTACAGTAAGGAAATCAGTCAATTTGAATAAATTCATTAGGCACTAATCAATGGATTTCACGTCTGTTGGTCACAGATACCTTAAAAAAAGGTAGGGGCATGGATCAGAAAACCAGTCAGTGTCTGGTGTGACCACCATTTGCCTCATGCAGCGCGACACATCTCCTTCACATAGAGGTGATCAGGCTGTTGATTGTGGCCTGTGGAATGTTGTTAAACTCCTCTTCAATGGCTGTGTGAAGTTGCTGGAAATGCCTGTCCATACCATAACCCCACCGCCACCATGGGGCGCTCTGTTCACAACGTACAGTTGAAACCGGGATTCATCCGTGAAGAGCACACTTCTCCAGCGTGCCAGTGGCCATTGAAGGTGAGCATTTCCCCACTGAAGTCAGTTACAATACCAAACTAGAGTGAAGATGACGAGCACGCAGATGAGCATCCCTGAGATAGTTTCTCACTGTTTGTGAAGAAAATGATTTAGTTGTGCAAACCCACAGTTTCATCAGCTGTCCAGGTGACTGGTCTCAGACGATCTCGCAGGTGAGAAATACGGATGTGAGAAATACATTTTTTGTGCATTTCAAATATTTCTGGGATCTTTTATTTCATCTCATGAAACATGGGAACATGTTGCTTTATATTTTTTGTTCAGTATAATTTCAGTGACCCGTAATTACGTTTACTATGTCACGTCTAGTCTATGAGACCAGCCTGTTACAGTAGCTCTGGTCATTGGACCGATAACTTCTCTACAGTGTACTGTATAGGCCCATGAGGCGGGCAGACACTGCTCCTGCTAATGTGGGCATGCTGGGTGTGTACAGAGGAGGAAATACACAGCTGGAGAAAATCAATAAGAGCGGATGCGTAGAGCAATTATTAATGTTCTGCTTGTGTTGGAATTCCTCAGAAAAGCAATGCATAGGGAATAGGATCAGAGGTAACGAACACCGGAAATATATCTTGGGTGGAAAAGCATCCCTAGGCATCTCTGAGCCATTTTTCCAGACCTTATGTTCTCATAACAACTACATCTTTACTGACCCTAATGTTAGTCTACAAATTCAATATAGGCCTATAATAATTGATACAAATGCTCCAATCACAGAATAATTTGAAATCATGAGTCCTAATGAATATGATATGCATAGGCCTGATCTGATTTAGCATCTCTAAAACATTGTTATTGGACTTGCACACTACCAATGCACATGGTAGCATATGCTATGTCAATTTTCAGATGAATTAATACGCCAAGTGCCAACAGGCTACTTAATACACTGAACACAAATATAAACGCAACATGCAACAATTCCAATGATTTGACTGACTTACAGGTCATATAAGGAAACCAAAGCAATATAAATAAAATGAATTAGGCCCTAATCTATGGATTTCAGATTACTGGGAATACAGATATGCATTTGTTGGCCATAGATACCTTTAAAAAAGTAATGGTGTGGATCAGAAAACCAGTCAGTATCTGGTGTGACCACCATTTGCCTCATGCAGCGCGACACATCTCTTTCGTATAGAGTTGATCAAGCTGTTGATAGTGGCCTGTGGAATGTTGTCCCACTCCTCAACAATGGCTAAGTGAAATTGCTGGATATTGGCTGGAAATGGAACATTCTGTCGTACACGTTGATCCAGAGCATTACTAACATGCTCAATGGGTGACATGTCTGGTGGGTATACTGGCCTTGGAAGAACTGGGACATTTTCAGCCTCCTGAAATTGTGTACAGATCCTTGAGACATGTAGCTGTGCATTATCACGCTGAAACATGAAGTGATGGCGGCGGATGAATGGCACAACAATGGGCCTCAGGATCTCGTCACGGTAGCTCTGTGCATTCAAATGCATTTGTGTTCATTGTCCGTAGCTTGATTGTCCGTGCCTGCCCATACCAGAAATGCTCACTAACAGGGATGTAAACACATTTGCGCACAACATTTGAGAGAAATAAGTTTTTTGTGCATAAGGAACATTTCTGGGATCTTTTATTTCAGCTCATCAAACATGGGACCAACACTTTACAAGCTGCGTTATATTTCTATTCAGTATAAAACCTCTAGCCATCAAACACACTTTACAAGCTGCGTTATATTTCTATTCAGTATAAAACCTCTAGCCATCAAACACACTTTACAAGCTGCGTTATATTTCTATTCAGTATAAAACCTCTAGCCATCAAACACACTTTACAAGCTGCGTTATATTTCTATTCAGTATAAAACCTCTAGCCATCAAACACACTTTACAAGCTGCGTTATATTTCTATTCAGTAAAAAACCTCTAGCCATCAAACACACTTTACAAGCTGCGTTATATTTCTATTCAGTATAAAACCTCTAGCCATCAAACACACTTTACAAGCTGCGTTATATTTCTATTCAGTATAAAACCTCTAGCCATCAAACACACTTTACAAGCTGCGTTATATTTCTATTCAGTATAAAACCTCTAGCCATCAAACACACTTTACAAGCTGCGTTATATTTCTATTCAGTATAAAACCTCTAGACATCAAACACACTTTACAAGCTGCGTTATATTTCTATTCAGTATAAAACCTCTAGCCATCAAACACACTTTACAAGCTGCGTTATATTTCTATTCAGTATAAAACCTCTAGCCATCAAACACACTTTACAAGCTGCGTTATATTTCTATTCAGTATAAAACCTCTAGACATCAAACACACTTTACAAGCTGCGTTATATTTCTATTCAGTATAAAACCTCTAGACATCAAACACACTTTACAAGCTGCGTTATATTTCTATTCAGTATAAAACCTCTAGACATCAAACACACTTTACAAGCTGCGTTATATTTCTATTCAGTATAAAACCTCTAGCCATCAAACACACTTTACAAGCTGCGTTATATTTCTATTCAGTATAAAACCTCTAGACATCAAACACACTTTACAAGCTGCGTTATATTTCTATTCAGTATAAAACCTCTAGCCATCAAACACACTTTACAAGCTGCGTTATATTTCTATTCAGTAAAAAACCTCTAGCCATCAAACACACTTTTTGAATCAACGTTACTTCCACGTCATTTCAATGAAATTACCTTGAACCAACATGGAAAATACTTTGAATTGACGTCTGTACAGTGTGAAATATTTCACATGAGCCCCAGTGTTGAGACTTTGAAGTTATTAAAACAAAGCAAAAAAAGTATATCGCTCTCTCTCTCTCTCTGTTCTTATCTCGCGGCAGAGAGGGCGTGCGGCGTGGAGAATGGATTGTCAAGTCAACCAAGTCAGAGCAGCAATTCCCATCTCCCCCAGGTAACGCAGTCACACACGAAAGTGCATTTCAGACAGCGATTTACCTCCTTCCTGGATATAAAATAAATAAATAAAATAAATCACTAGCAGTTGTTTTTTAACTAAGGGTGAATTTCTTGTTTTTCTGGTAAATCTCAACTGAGTATTTTTTGTGCCATTACTCTGCAGTACAGGCCAGTGTGTAGTCGCTAACCTAGTCAAAAGTTCCTGATAGCACTCTAGCATAGGTGGGATTGCAAATGTCGGTTGGGTATTTTGCCCATTTATTAGCAGCAAAGATAAAATATAAAGAATGCAATGCAGGCAAATGTAGTTACCGTAGGCGCCTATCATAATTCCAAGGTGTAAATCTTGAGCACATTAAGAACTGTATCAAAGATTATCTATTATATTGACAAGATAGTCGAGTGACCGCTCTAACAATGGAAATACATGTCCTCAAACATGGAAGGTAGGCGGGTGTAGGCGATATCACGTGGGACCATTCCATCCAATGAAAGGGCTGATACGTGAGTGAACAACAAATCCGATATAACAGGTTTTTTTCAAAGTTGCCAAAATGCCTTGTGCGTCCACTTATATTATTGCATTCGTGACAACCTAGCCATTACGACAATTCAATTGGATCAAATAAGCCTCACGGACCAATTAACAATTACATTTTTTGGTTGACCAAATTCGACATTGACATACAAAAACTCCATACAAACTTTTGACTTGTACTGTAAGTATTCAGACCCTTTACTCAATACTTTGTTTAAGCACCTTTGGCAGCGATTACAGACTCAAGACTTCTTGGGTATTACACTACAAGCTTGGCACACCTGTATTTGGGGAGTTTCTCCCATTCTTCTCTGCAGATCCTCTCAAGCTCTGTCAGATTGGATGGGGGAAGCATTGTTGCACAGCTATTTTCAGGTCTCTCCAGAGATGTTCGATCGAGTTCAAGTCCGGGCTCAAGGACATTCAGAGACTTGTCCCGAAGCCAATTCTGCATTGTCTTGGCTGTGTGCTTAGGACTGATATCCTGTTGGAAGGTGAACCTTCGCCCCAGTCTGAAGTCCTGAGTGCTTTGGGGAAGGTTTTGATCAAGGATCTCTCTGTACTTTGCTCCGTTCATCTTTCCCTCAATCCTGATTAGTCTCCCAGTCCTGCCGCTGAAAAACATCCCGACAGCATGATGCTGCCACCACCATGTTTCACCGTAGGGATGGTGCTAGATTTCCTCCAGACGTAACACTTGCCATTCAGGCCAAAGAGTTCAATCTTGGTTTCATCAGACCAGAGAATCTTGTTTCTCATGGTCTGAGAGTCCTTAAGGTGCCTTTTGGCAAACTCCAAACTCATTTGCTTTTTACTGAGGAGTGGCTTCTTTCTGGCACCTTTACCATTAAGGCCTGATTGGTGGAGTGCTGCAGAGATGGTTGTTCTTCTGGAAGGTTCTCCTATCTCCAAAGAGGAACTCTGGAGCTCTGTCAGAGTGACCATCGGGTTATTGGTCACCTCCCTGACCAAGGCCCTTCTCCCCCAATTGCTCAGTTTGGCCAGCCGGCCAGCTCTAGGAAGAGTGTTGGTGGTTCCAAATTTCTTCCATTTAAGAATGATGGAGGCCTCTGTGTTCTTGGGGACCTTCAATGCTGACATCTTGTAGAGTCCATGCCCTGACGAATATAGGCTGTTCTGAGGGCAACTCAATATTTGGAAGGTGTTCTTAATGTTTTATACACTCAGTGTAGTTTGTAGTGGTGTTCAGCTCCTTGTTGCTTTTGGAGTATAGAGCAACTATATTGCGTCTTGAAACAGTGACCCTGAGGTTCCAGCTCAAGTGCACTACGTCTCGTGCTATAAAATTACAGTCCTCTTGACATATGCCATAGTTATAAGGGGTGGATAGAGCCAAAGGGAAGCTACACTTTCTCTGAAAGGTTTCATTTCATCCCTCAGGCGTGTTTTCTCTTTCAATGGTCTCTGTTCCAAAGGTCAACATGTGCACCGCCTCCTGTATCTTCCCTCTACATGGATGAAGAAGGTCCCTGGGTTGGATAATAATGATCTGGTGTGATCTAAACCTGTGCTAGTTGTTAAGCTGCTGACAGCAGATCTAGGATCAGATTACCTGATGACCAACTTCACCATGGCCTTACATTAGGCCATGAAGAACTGTAATGAAACATATAGGAGGTATTTGGAGCTAATCCATGCCACCTACTTTTCCCTCAACCTCAGTGTACTGTACTGTATGTACTCTGAAACATACTGACCAAGAGGAGAATAGAGAGGAGGGATAAAAGGAGAAGATAGTGATAGAGAATGGTGAGAGATGGCTGAGAGAACAGGTTTTCAAGATAATGGATAGAGGAAGGTGGGATGTATAGAGTGAGATGTGGGGAAGAAAGCGACATAGAGAGGTGGATATAGAATAAAGGAAGATGAGAGAGGGTGAGAATGAGAGTGAGTTGGAGAAGATGGTGGTAGACTAGGGGTGGAGAATGGAGAGATAGAGATGGAGAAAGGAGATGAGAGAGGGTGAGGATGAGAGTGAGTTGGAGAAGATGGTGGTAGACTAGGGGTGGAGAATGGAGAGATAGAGATGGAGAAAGGAGATGAGAGAGGGTGAGGATGAGAGTGAGTTGGAGAAGATGGTGGTAGACCAGGGGTGGAGAATGGCGGGATAGAGATGGATAAAGGAAAAAGGAGATGAGAGAGGGTGAGGATGAGAGTGAGTTGGAGAAGATGGTGGTAGACCAGGGGTGGAGAATGGTGGGATAGAGATGGAGAAAGGAAAAAGGAGATGAGAGAGGGTGAGGATGAGAGTGAGTTGGAGAAGACGGTGGTAGACCAGGGGTGGAGAATGGAGAGATAGAGATGGATAAAGGAGAGAGATGAAGGGAAGGGGGAGGGAGGGGGAATAGAGGGGGTTAGTAGTGCTGTCAAGACCTGTCACAGACCGCCACTCTGAAGGAGGAGTAGAATTAACCATGGATCACGTAAGAAGGGAAATACCACCATCAAAGGGATTAGCATATCCTATTTTCCCTCCCTTGTCTCTCTCTCTCTTCTTGTCGTCCTCCTTCTCTGTCTTCTCTTCTCTCTCGCTCTTCTCTCACTTGCTATCTCTCTCTACCTCCCCCTCTCTGTTCCCGCCCCTCTTCTCTCTCTCTCTCTCTCTCTCTCTCTCTCTCTCTCTCTCTCTCTCTCTCTCTCTCTCTCTCTCTCCCTCTCTCTCTCTCTCGCTCTCTCTCTCTCTCTCTCTCTCTCTCTCTCTCTCTCTCTCTCCACTCTCTCTCTCTCTCTCGCTCTCTCTCTCTCTCTCTCTCTCTCTCTCTCTCTCTCTCTCTCTCTCTCTCTCTCTCTCTCTCTCTCTCTCTCTCTCTCTCTCTCTCTCTCTCTCTCGCTCTCTTTCTCTCTCCTCTCTCATGAACAGTTTCTTTCAGCAGATGGAGACAGCGAGTGCTCCTCTCCTCAGTGTCTGGCCAGGCTGTAATTGCAGTGAACCTGACATCTTCCTACAAAGACCTTCGGAATCAGTCTGTGACATTTCCCTTAATGGAGAGTTACCGTGACATAGCTGTAGTCTAGGTAGAGCTGGGACAGGACAGGGATACTCTGGAGGCATAGCAATAGTTTAAAGTGGCTTCCTTTCCTTCATCTGAATCTGCAACATATCCTATGTGATGTCTTGCCAAGCTAAAATATTACCCCTGAGTGGCCAAACTCACATGACATGACCTGACCAATACTGCACCACGACCATGTGTTGTTGCTATCACTGCACCACTACCATGTGTTGTTGCTATGACTGCACCACTACCATGTGTTGTTGCTATCACTGCACCACTACCATGTGTTGTTGCTATGACTGCACCATGACCATGTGTTGTTGCTATCACTGCACCACTACCATGTGTTGTTGCTATGACTGCACCATGACCATGTGTTGTTGCTATCACTGCACCCCTACCATGTGTTGTTGCTATGACTGCACCACGACCATGTGTTGTTGCTATGACTGCACCACTACCATGTGTTGTTGCTATGACTGCACCACTACCATGTGTGTTGCTATGACTGCACCACTACCATGTGTTGTTGCTATGACTGCACCACTACCATGTGTTGTTGCTATCACTGCACCACTACCATGTGTTGTTGCTATGACTGCACCATGACCATGTGTTGTTGCTATCACTGCACCACTACCATGTGTTGTTGCTATGACTGCACCACTACCATGTGTTGTTGCTATGACTGCACCACTACCATGTGGTGTTGCTATGACTGCACCACTACCATGTGTTGTTGCTATGACTGCACCACTACCATGTGTTGTTGCTATGACTGCACCACTACCATGTGTTGTTGCTATGACTACACCACTACCATGTGTTGTTGCTATGACTGCACCACTACCATGTGTTGTTGCTATGACTGCACCACTACCATGTGTTGTTGCTATGACTGCACCACTACCATGTGTTGTTGCTATGACTGCACCACTACCATGTGTTGTTGCTATGACTGCACCACTACCATGTGTTGTTGCTATGACTGCACCACTACCATGTGTTGTTGCTATGACTGCACCACTACCATGTGTTGTTGCTATCACTACACCACTACCATGTGTTGTTGCTATGACTGCACCACTACCATGTGTTGTTGCTATCACTGCACCACTACCATGTGTTGTTGCTATGACTGCACCACTACCATGTGTTGTTGCTATGACTGCACCACTACCATGTGTTGTTGCTATGACTGCACCACTACCATGTGTTGTTGCTATGGCTGCACCACTACCATGTGTTGTTGCTATGACTGCACCACTACCATGTGTTGTTGCTATGACTGCACCACTACCATGTGTTGTTGCTATGACTGCACCACTACCATGTGTTGTTGCTATCACTACACCACTACCATGTGTTGTTGCTATGACTGCACCACTACCATGTGTTGTTGCTATGACTGCACCACTACCATGTGTTGTTGCTATGACTGCACCACTACCATGTGTTGTTGCTATGACTGCACCACGGCCAAACAGTATTATAACCACAGTCAGGTAGTCACATGATCAAGCTATATCATGACCAATATAAGGGACCACATTGCAACCATGATGTTCTCACCTTAATCCTCCCTACAACCTTCCCCGGTCTGACCACAGGGCAACCAGCTGCATGGTCTACACCACCTCCTTAGTGCCAAGGTCATCACTGATTACATTATAGGGACGTTATTGAGTGGTGATTAGGACTATGTTTATTTGTGAGGGTGGGCGGGGTACGGTTATTTATTTGTGAGGGTGGGCAGGGGTACGGTTATTTATTTGTGAGGGTGGGCAGGTGTACGTTTATTTATTTGTTAGGGTGGGCAGGGGTACAGTTATTTATTTGTGAGGGTGGGCAGGGGTACGGTTATTTATTTGTGAGGGTGGGCAGGGGTACAGTTATTTATTTGTGAGGGTGGGCAGGGGTAAGGTTATTTATTTGGGTGGGTGGGCATGGGTACGGTTATTTGTGTAAGTGTGTGTGTGTGATCATCTGTATGTTTAGTGTGTGCGTCAGTGTGTGGTAGAACATGTGGGACAAGTTTAAGTCACATTCTTTGAGGTTTCTTTGCTGATCTGTGTTTTCTTCCTAGTAGGTGCTGGGAGCAGGCATCTCAGGCTTAGTTTACGTGGCAGCCCAATTCTGATATTTTGCCCAATTTTTGGCAAAAGATCTGATCTGATTGGTCAAAAGATCAGAATTGGGCTTCCTGTGTAAACACAGCCTTCGTGTGTCTGGGATGCCTATGATCCAAATTGACAATGACAGGACCATTCCATAGTACACGAGAAGCCCCAACCTTTCCATAAATAATTCCTCCTTCCCAGTCTTCCAACTCACCTGGCTCCTGAAATACCTCCCTTAATTTAATTAATGATGAGATTCCAAGATGACAACTTTTATCTGCAGAGCGACTCAGCCAGTAGGGGAACAGAGCAACCCTCAGCCAGTAGGGAAACAGAGCAGCTCTCTGCCTGTAGGGGAACAGAGCAGCTCTCTGCCTGTAGGGGAACAGAGCAGCTCTCAGCCTGTAGGGGAACAGAGCAGCTCTCTGCTTGTAGGGGAACACAGCAGCTCTCAGCCTGTAGGTGAACAGAGCAGCCCTCAGCCTGTAGGGGAACAGAGCAGCACTCAGCCTGTAGGGGAACAGAGCAGCACTCAGCCTGTAGGGGAACAGAGCAGCCATCTGTCTGTAGAGGAACAGAGCAGCTTTCAGCCTGTAGGGGAACAGAGCAGCCCTCTGCCTGTAGGGGAACAGAGCACCTCTCTGCCTGTAGGGGAACTGAGCAGCTCTCTGCCTGTAGGGGAACAGAGCAGCTCTCAGCCTGTAGGGGAACAGAGCAGCTCTCTGCTTGTAGGGGAACACAGCAGCTCTCAGCCTGTAGGTGAACAGAGCAGCCCTCAGCCTGTAGGGGAACAGAGCAGCACTCAGCCTGTAGGGGAAAAGAGCAGCACTCAGCCTGTAGGGGAACAGAGCAGCCATCTGTCTGTAGAGGAACAGAGCAGCTTTCAGCCTGTAGGGGAACAGAGCAGCCCTCTGCCTGTAGGGGAACAGAGCAGCCCTCTGCCTGTAGGGGAACAGAGCAGCTCTCTGCCTGTAGGGGAACAGAGCAGCCCTCAGCCTGTAGGGGAACAGAGCAGCCCTCAGCCTGTAGGGGAACAGAGCAGCCCTCTGCCTGTAGGGGAACAGAGCAGCCCTCAGCCTTTAGGGGAACAGAGCAGCCCTCTGCCTGTAGGGGAACAGAGCAGCTCTCAGCCTGTAGGGGAACAGAGCAGCTCTCAGCCTGTAGGGGAACAGAGCAGCCCTCTGCCTGTAGGGGAACAGAGCAGCTCTCTGCCTGTAGGGGAACAGAGCAGCCCTCAGCCTGTAGGGGAACAGAGCAGCTCTCTGCCTGTAGGGGAACTGAGCAGCTCTCTGCCTGTAGGGGAACAGAGCAGCTCTCAGCCTGTAGGGGAACAGAGCAGCCCTCTGCCTGTAGGGGAACAGAGCAGCTCTCTGCCTGTAGGGGAACAGAGCAGCCCTCAGCCTGTAGGGGAACAGAGCAGCCCTCAGCCTGTAGGGGAACAGAGCAGCCCTCTGCCTGTAGGGGAACAGAGCAGCCCTCAGCCTTTAGGGGAACAGAGCAGCCCTCTGCCTGTAGGGGAACAGAGCAGCTCTCAGCCTGTAGGGGAACAGTGCAGCCCTCAGCCTGTAGGGGAACAGAGCAGCACTCTGCCTGTAGGGGAACAGAGCAGCCCTCAGCCTGTAGGGGAACAGTGCAGCCCTCAGCCTGTAGGGGAACAGAGCAGCCCTCTGCCTGTAGGGGAACAGTGCAGCCCTCAGCCTGTAGGGAACAGAGCAGCTCTCTGCCTGTAGGGGAACAGAACAACTCTCAGCCTGTAGGGGAACAGAGCAGCCCTCAGCCTGTATGGGAACAGTGCAGCCCTCAGCCTTTAGGGGAACAGAGCAGCCATCAGCCTGTAGGGGAACAGAGCAGCCTTCAGCCTGTAGGGGAACAGTGCAGCCCTCAGCCAGTAGGGGAACAGAGCAGCTCTCAGCCTGTAGGGGAACAGTGCAGCCCTCTGCCTGTAGGGGAACAGAGCAGCCCTCAGCCTGTAGGGGAACAGAGCAGCTTTCAGCCTGTAGGGGAACAGAGCAGCCCTCAGCCTGTAGGGGAACAGAACAACTCTCAGCCTGTAGGGGAACAGAGCAGCCCTCAGCCTGTAGGGGAACAGTGCAGCCCTCAGCCTGTAGGGGAACAGAGCAGCTCTCAGCCTGTAGGGGAACAGTGCAGCCCTCAGCCTGTAGGGGAACAGAGCAGCCCTCTGCCTGTAGGGGAACAGAGCAGCCCTCTGCCTGTAGGGGAACAGAGCAGCCCTCTGCCTGTAGGGGAACAGAGCAGCCCTCTGCCTGTAGGGGAACAGAGCAGCCCTCTGCCTGTAGGGGAACAGAGCAGCCCTCTGCCTGTAGGGGAACAGAGCAGCCCTCAGCCTGTAGGGGAACAGAGCAGCCCTCAGCCAGTAGGGGAACAGAGCAGCCCTCTGCCTGTAGGGGAACAGAGCAGCCCTCTGCCTGTAGGGGAACAGAGCAGCCCTCAGCCTGTAGGGGAACAGAGCAGCCCTCAGCCTGTAGGGGAACAGAGCAGCCCTCAGCCTGTAGGGGAACAGAGCAGCCCTCTGCCTGTAGAGGAACAGAGCAGCCCTCTGCCTGTAGGGGAACAGAGCAGCCCTCTGCCTGTAGGGGAACAGAGCAGCCCTCTGCCTGTAGGGGAACAGAGCAGCCCTCTGCCTGTAGGGGAACAGAGCAGCCCTCTGCCTGTAAGGGAACAGAGCAGCCCTCAGCCTGTAGGGGAACAGAGCAGCCCTATGCCCTTGGTGAGATGGAACAGCACTACCTGATAAAAAGTTACACCGTCGTGGATCAAAATATACACTATGCAACAATATACAACAGATAGAAAGGATAGTGCCATATTTCAATATATTTAATGAAGTTGGAGTTTCAAGAAGCAAAGTTGCTGCTTTGTTGCTGACATGCAAAACAGTCTGGGACTGTATCAACAGCGGACTACCAAAATATACTTTTTGAGTGGAGTTCCCCTTTAAATGGCTTTCCCCCTTTCTTCAACATGACAACAGTACCTTGAGTATCTGATATCCAGAGCCTGGATGAAACCCATATGGGGTGTCACAGTTATCATCTAGAAAACGTTGGTTTTCGTTTACATTTGCAAATCCACCTGTGCTACAGAGGCTATCAGAAAGTTTTCACTCGGTTAGCTACCACAAAAGTAAGAACTGTGTGGTTTCCATACATGTGCATCCCTACTTCCTGGTCACCTGTGTGCCTATATACTGTACATGACCTGTGACCCATGACGCAACATATAGTGTGCCCTGTACGCAGTGTACAAATTAAATGGTAAAAAGATCGACTACACACACACACAACACAAGAACCACAGAAGTATTTGTTATCAGTTGAAAAACGGTTGAATTCCAGCCTAAGACAGACAGGCAAAGGGAGAGACAGAGATCCTGTATCCTGTATCTATCACTCAGTCGATACAGAGAAAAACAGCAAGTTCAGCATGAGAGAGAATGAGAGCAGGAGAAAGAGAAAGAGAGAGAGAGAGCAAGAAAGAAAGAGAGCAAGAGAGAGAGAGGGAGAGAGAGAGAGCAGTGCTGCAGGCTTTCTTATGGGACCGTAAAGATTAATTTGTCATTAAAGGAATCTGCACAGTGGAATGCATATTACTGAGCATAATTGCAATTTAAAGCAATTATACACCAATCATTTATTCTGCACACAGTTAAGAATGGGAACATAAAGCCATTTATGAAACTGAATTAGATTGTATAAGACTCCGGGCTCAGACAGGGCTGAGGATTGTCCTCTGGTATCTTTGACCTACGGTCATTCTGAAAGGCCAACACGAAACAAACCATTTCTGTTGCATTTCTGGACAATGTCAGTTATAGTGAGTTATATTTAGTTGGTGAATACTGGTGGACCTTCTTTTCAGTCAGTGCATATGCAGCAGTGTGTGTGTGTGTGTGTGTGTGTGTGTGTGTGTGTGTGTGTGTGTGTGTGTGTGTGTGTGTGTGTGTGTGTGTGTGTGTGTGTGTGTGTGTGTGTGTGTGTGTGTGTGTGTGTGTGTGTGTGTGTTGATGTTGTAGCAGAGGCCCCTGTTAAATAGAAGCTCCTGTGCATTTTCTAAGGAATGGTCATCCATGTGAGAGGCCAGATGAAACCCACTGCCACCAGACTGTGTCACAGCTACACGAACTATGATTAGCCAAGAAATTAGGTCTTACATCAACACAATAGAGAGGGCTCGGAGAGGAGAGAGGGAGAAATTGGAGACAGCTATAGGGAGATAAAGGGAGAACACAACATGAAAAGGAGACAGAGAGAAAAAGGAGACAATGAGAGAGAGGGAGAGAGAGAGAGAGAGAGAGAGAGAGAGAGAGAGAGAGAGAGAGAGAGAGAGAGAGAGAGAGAGAGAGAGAGAGAGAAAGAGAAAGAGAGAGAGAGAGAGAGAGAGAGAGAGAGCGAATGGAAGAGAAAAACACCGAATAAAAGGGGAGAAAGCGGGAGGGAGGGTGGAGGAAATAGACAGCCCAGTAAATGAGAGAAAGGGGGAGGGAGGGTGGAGGAAATAGACAGCCCAGTAAATGAGAGAAAGGGGGAGGGAGGGTGGAGGAAATAGACAGCCCAGTAAATGAGAGAAAGAGGGAGGGAGGGTGGAGGAAATAGACATCCCAATAAATGAGAGAAGACAGGAAGGGTGGATGAGAGGGAGAGGAGAAGAGGGAGATTATTTGGGCCATATACTGTGTTGATAAGGAAGGATCCTGGTGGAAATCATTGACCACCAGTGAAACGTCACCACTCTCTCACTACGCAGCTCTGTTTACTTAGTGTTGTACAACTAGACTTTGGACAAATACCACAAGTTGTTTTTCCCTGGACAGAGAAGAACATAAGTCGATAGGTTGAAAACAACACTGAGAAATCTCACACCTTTCGTTCTTCAGTGATAAAAAAACAATCCCCACCTCAAACACAAGACAGAAAACTAAAACCTGATTAAGGACTACAAATATAGCCTAGCCTAGCGTATGGATCTCTGGATCCCCTCCAATCACATGTCACACTGTCTGAAGGAACAGGAAGCTTTGTGACATCTCTCTGATGGTCTCTTGTGCCTGTCTCTACTGTACTACTTCTGCTGCCCTGAAGACCACAGTACACCAGGCACCCTGCCATCATGATGGGTTTCTGCCCTGACACAGAGCAATCTCACCTAGACATGCAGACAGAACCATGGACTGTACACAAACACACACACATATACATACAGAAATACACACACACACACACACACACACACACACACACACACACACACACACACACACACACACACACACACACACACACACACACACACACATAGACCCAGACCCAAACACGAACCCCATGCCCTCTCAAACAGGCAGTAATACTAAAAGCACTATGACAACATGCATAATTAAAGCTGCCCTACCCAAAAATAGCTGGATGGCAGAGAGGATGGGAGGAGTCTGGAAATGAGAGGATGGGAGAGGGAGAGATGGGGGGAGATGGAGATAGAAGAGCAAGGGAGAGAAAGACAAAGAGAAGTAAGAGAACAGAGTGAAGACTGGGAAATAAAAGGGTGTAAGGAAGGAGGAGAGGTAGGGTGATAGAGAAAGGAGGTTGAGGGAGAGAAAAGAGGTGGAGTATGAGAGAAAAGAGGTGGAGTATGAGAGAAAAGAGGTGGAGTAGGAGAGAAAAGAGGTGGAGTAGGAGAGAAAAGAGGTGGAGTAGGAGAGAAAAGAGGTGGAGTAGGAGAGAAAAGAGATGGAGTAGGAGAGTGGGTGGATGGTTGTGTTTTAGTAATGTATATTTCACTGGGGTGCGTTCAGTTTGCTTGAACGTTTGCTAAGTATGCAGTTCTGTCCTTGAGCTGTTCTTGTCTATTAATGTTCTTTATTGTTTCATGTTTCATGTGGACCCCAGGAAGAGTGGCTATGGCTTTTGCAACAGCTAATGGGGATCCTAATAAAATAAAATAATACAAAATACTTTGCGGAATGGTTTGTACTGAACGACACATTTTCCCAAAACATTCTTGTACGTCCTTGAACAGACTGTAATGAACACGAGGGGAGACAGAGAGCTCGTTTCAAGGGCAGGATGCAGCAGGTGTTTATTGCAAAGGACCACAGGAGGAGGTAGGTAGCTGGGTCCAGTGGCAGGCAGAAGGTCATACACAGGGGTACAAAAGGGCAACAGTACAGGCAGGGAAAACACTAGTAACGTAGTCCGGGAGATCAGGCAATAGGTTGATAACAGGAAAGCCGATAGGCTAAAGTACAGGCAGGGAATAGGCATGGTTAGTGAGGCAGGAAAAAACTATCATCCAAGGGAAGAATCGATCACGGGGAAAACAGAGCTCTGAAAGCCAAACAAACAATACCTCACAGTGATGGGGTGCAAAGAACTGAACTAAATAGTGTGTGATAATGACATACAGGTGTGTGAACAGGTGTTCAGAATTCAGGTGATTGGGATCTGGAGAGTGAGCTGCGTTCAGGGGATCTAGGTGTTTGAGAGTGTGAGCTGGAATGTGAGCTGCGTTTAGGGGATCTAGGTGTTTGAGAGTGTGAGCTGGAATGTGAGCTGCTGTCAGGGGATCTAGGTGTTTGAGAGTTTGAGCTGGAATGTGAGCTGCGTTCAGGGGATCTAGGTGTTTGAGAGTTTGAGCTGGAATGTGAGCTGCGTTCAGGGTATCTAGGTGTTTGAGAGTTTGAGCTGGAATGTGGGCTGGAAAGTGAGCTGCGTTCAGGGAAACTACGTGTTTGAGGGTGTGAGTTGGAAGCAGACGTTACACAGACTTTGAGATATGTATTGCTCCGTTCGGTGGGTGTGCCGGGGTGTGGCTTGAAGCAATGCGTGACGTATTTAAAAGACAGCATTGCATTTTCAACCCACAACCCAACCAATCCCCGTTTTTCAACTAGTCTTTCAGTACAGTAGCATTTCCGTTCAATTCAACATTCTATTCTGTTTTTGTATACTGAACGCAGCCCTGCATCTTCTTGCAGAGACTGCACATCCAGACTCTCTCAGTGCCAGGGTAAGTCTGAGAGGATTATATAGTTTGACTTGCATGAAACTTGCATGAAACGTGCAAACATTGCTTTGTAAATGAACTATACTATTGCTAGTCTCATCAAACATTGTGCTTTATATATTGAGTGAACGTAAACACCATGGTCTGGTTACCATTATCACATGTTTAGACCAATCAAGTTGTAGAAACATCTCAAGGATGGTCAATGGAAAGAGGATGCAGCTGAGCTCACTTTTGAGTCTCATAGCAAAGGGTCTGAATACTTATGTAAATAAGGTATTTCTGTGTTTAATTTGTAATACAAAATTCTAAAAACTTTTTTGGGGCTTTGGTATTATGGGGTATTGTGTTGATGAGGGAAAAAAACAATTGAATACATTTTAGAATAAGGCTGTAACATACTGTAACACAAGGTGAAAAAAGTCAAGGGGTCTGAATACTTTCTGAATGCCCTGTATTTAGACATGTTTAGCATTGTTTCACTTTGTTTCCATAGTCTAACTGCAGCCATCATGTTCAGGCCTTCATGTCTCAGGCCCCCTCTCCAACGCCAGGACCCCTCAATGATATGACTGCCACCTACTGGTGGGATGAGTTTTTGGTGTTGAATGAAAATGGCTGAATTAATGTTAGCATATTATTACAGCTTGTACGCCTTGTTGCATGGATCTTAATGCTTGTGTTTAGATGACACTTAAGATATTCTGTATTTACCCTGATTGTCTATGAAATTAAAATGTGGGTTCAAAATGGAAATAAAAGTATTAATCAGAGTTTTTAATTTAGGCTATGCTATCATTGTATTGCAAATCTTGTGCAATTTGTCAGCTTAAAATTGATGTGTAATCTCTTGATGCATTGGATAGCAGATGTAACATTAACAGAACTGAGAGAAAACAGTGCTCGTCAGACGGGGGCAAGGAAAACTGTGTACCGTTCATACGTTCATTAGTTATGACCTAAAGTGTGTTTTCATTCGTTTGGATACTGTCCTCTCTGAGGTAAACAGAAAAAAATCCTCCACGTCTTCCATGTGTCAGGCCCGGAAGTGACGGCTATGGTGTTGAAGAGATGATGGGTCTGAGAGATGATGGGCTTGAGAGATGATGGGCATGAGAGATGATGGGTCTGAGAGATGATGGGCTTGAGAGATGATGGGCATGAGAGATGATGGGTCTGAGAGATGATGGGTCTGAGAGATGATGGGTCTGAGAGATGATGGGTCTGTGAGATGATGGGTCTGAGCGATGATGGGTCTGAGAGATGATGGGTCTGTGAGATGATGGGTCTGAGCGATGATGGGTCTGAGAGATGATGGGTCTGAGAGATGATGGGTCTGAGAGATGATGGGTCTGAGAGATGATGGGTCTGTGAGATGATGGGTCTGAGAGATGATGGGTCTGAGAGATGATGGGTCTGAGAGATGATTGGTCTGAAAAATGATGGGTCTGAGAGATGATGGGTCTGAGTAATGATGGGTCTGAGTAATGATGGGTCTGAGTGATGATTGGTCTGAAAAATGATGGGTCTGAGAGATGATGGGTCTGAGTAATGATGGGTCTGAGTGATGATGGGTCTGAGAGATGATGGGTCTGAGAGATGATTGGTCTGAAAAATGATGGGCTGAAAAATGATGGTTTGAAAGATGAATGGGTCTGAGAGATGATGTGTCTGAGAGATGATGGGTCTGAGAGATGATGGGTCTGAGAGATGATGGGTCTGAGCGATGATGGGTATGAGTGATGATGGGTCTGAGAGATGATGGGTCTGAGAGATGATGGGTCTTAACGATGATGGGTCTGAGTGATGATGGGCATGAGAGATGATGGGTCTGAGAGATGATGGGTCTGAGAGATGATGGGTCTGAGAGATGATGGGTCTGAGAGATGATGGGTCTGAGAGATGATGGGTCTGAGAGATGATGGGTATGAGTGATGATGGGTCTGAGTGATGATGGGTCTGAGAGATAATGAGCTTGAGAGATGATGGGTCTGAAAGATGATGGGCCTGCGACATGATTGGTCTGAAAGATGTTCATATAAAGAATATACCTGTTTATTGGTGTGAATGGTTTATGCTAAATTAGGGTAATTCCTTTTAGGATGCCTGTGCTCATCATTCTATGAGAGGTGGGCTATGTTGTTACAGAGCACTACCAGGTTATATTCAGCTATGTTGTTACAGAGCACTACCAGGTTATATTCAGCTATGTTGTTACAGAGCACTACCAGGTTATATTCAGCTATGTTGTTGCAGGGCACTACCAGGTTATATTCAGCTATGTTGTTACAGAGCACTACCAGGTTATATTCAGCTATGTTGTTACAGAGCACTACCAGGTTATATTCAGCTATGTTGTTACAGAGCACTACCAGGTTATATTCAGCTATGTCGTTACAGAGCACTACCAGGTTATATTCAGCTATGTTGTTGCAGGGCACTACCAGGTTATATTCAGCTATGTTGTTACAGAGCACTACCAGGTTATATTCAGCTATGTTGTTACAGAGCACTACCAGGTTATATTCAGCTATGTTGTTACAGAGCACTACCAGGTTATATTCAGCTATGTTGTTACAGAGCACTACCAGGTTATATTCAGCTATGTTGTTACAGAGCACTACCAGGTTATATTCAGCTATGTTGTTACAGAGCACTACCAGGTTATATTCAGCTATGTTGTTACAGAGCACTACCAGGTTATATTCAGCTATGTTGTTACAGAGCACTACCAGGTTATATTCAGCTATGTTGTTGCAGAGCACTACCAGGTTATATTCAGCTATGTTGTTACAGAGCACTACCAGGTTATATTCAGCTATGTTGTTACAGAGCACTACCAGGTTATATTCAGCTATGTTGTTACAGAGCACTACCAGGTTATATTCAGCTATGTTGTTACAGAGCACTACCAGGTTATATTCAGCTATGTTGTTACAGAGCACTACCAGGTTATATTCAGCTATGTTGTTACAGAGCACTACCAGGTTATATTCAGCTATGTCGTTACAGAGCACTACCAGGTTATATTCAACTATGTTGTTACAGAGCACTACCAGGTTATATTCAGCTATGTTGTTACAGAGCACTACCAGGTTATATTCAGCTATGTTGTTGCAGAGCACTACCAGGTTATATTCAGCTATGTTGTTGCAGAGCACTACCAGGTTATATTCAGCTATGTTGTTACAGAGCACTACCAGGTTATATTCAGCTATGTTGTTGCAGGGCACTACCAGGTTATATTCAGCTATGTTGTTACAGAGCACTACCAGGTTATATTCAGCTATGTTGTTGCAGAGCACTACCAGGTTATATTCAGCTATGTTGTTACAGAGCACTACCAGGTTATATTCAGCTATGTTGTTACAGAGCACTACCAGGTTATATTCAGCTATGTTGTTGCAGAGCACTACCAGGTTATATTCAGCTATGTTGTTACAGAGCACTACCAGGTTATATTCAGCTATGTTGTTACAGAGCACTACCAGGTTATATTCAGCTATGTTGTTGCAGGGCACTACCAGGTTATATTCAGCTATGTTGTTACAGAGCACTACCAGGTTATATTCAGCTATGTTGTTGCAGAGCACTACCAGGTTATATTCAGCTATGTTGTTACAGAGCACTACCAGGTTATATTCAGCTATGTTGTTGCAGAGCACTACCAGGTTATATTCAGCTATGTTGTTACAGAGCACTACCAGGTTATATTCAGCTATGTTGTTACAGAGCACTACCAGGTTATATTCAGCTATGTTGTTACAGAGCACTACCAGGTTATATTCAGCTATGTTGTTACAGAGCACTACCAGGTTATATTCAGCTATGTTGTTACAGAGCACTACCAGGTTATATTCAGCTATGTTGTTGCAGAGCACTACCAGGTTATATTCAGCTATGTTGTTACAGAGCACTACCAGGTTATATTCAGCTATGTTGTTGCAGAGCACTACCAGGTTATATTCAGCTATGTTGTTACAGAGCACTACCAGATTATATTCAGCTATGTCGTTGCAGAGCACTACCAGGTTATATTCAGCTATGTTGTTACAGAGCACTACCAGGTTATATTCAGCTATGTTGTTACAGAGCACTACCAGGTTATATTCAGCTATGTTGTTACAGAGCACTACCAGGTTATATTCAGCTATGTTGTTACAGAGCACTACCAGGTTATATTCAGCTATGTTGTTACAGAGCACTACCAGGTTATATTCAGCTATGTTGTTACAGAGCACTACCAGGTTATATTCAGCTATGTCGTTACAGAGCACTACCAGGTTATATTCAGCTATGTTGTTACAGAGCACTACCAGGTTATATTCAGCTATGTTGTTGCAGAGCACTACCAGGTTATATTCAGCTATGTTGTTACAGAGCACTACCAGGTTATATTCAGCTATGTTGTTACAGAGCACTACCAGGTTATATTCAGCTATGTTGTTACAGAGCACTACCAGGTTATATTCAGCTATGTTGTTACAGAGCACTACCAGGTTATATTCAGCTATGTTGTTACAGAGCACTACCAGGTTATATTCAGCTATGTTGTTACAGAGCACTACCAGGTTATATTCAGCTATGTTGTTACAGAGCACTACCAGGTTATATTCAGCTATGTTGTTACAGAGCACTACCAGGTTATATTCAGCTATGTTGTTACAGAGCACTACCAGGTTATATTCAGCTATGTTGTTGCAGAGCACTACCAGGTTATATTCAGCTATGTTGTTACAGAGCACTACCAGGTTATATTCAGCTATGTTGTTACAGAGCACTACCAGGTTATATTCAGCTATGTTGTTACAGAGCACTACCAGGTTATATTCAGCTATGTTGTTACAGAGCACTAGCAGGTTATATTCAGCTATGTTGTTACAGAGCACTACCAGGTTATATTCAGCTATGTTGTTACAGAGCACTACCAGGTTATATTCAGCTATGTCGTTACAGAGCACTACCAGGTTATATTCAACTATGTTGTTACAGAGCACTACCAGGTTATATTCAGCTATGTTGTTACAGAGCACTACCAGGTTATATTCAGCTATGTTGTTGCAGAGCACTACCAGGTTATATTCAGCTATGTTGTTGCAGAGCACTACCAGGTTATATTCAGCTATGTTGTTACAGAGCACTACCAGGTTATATTCAGCTATGTTGTTGCAGGGCACTACCAGGTTATATTCAGCTATGTTGTTACAGAGCACTACCAGGTTATATTCAGCTATGTTGTTGCAGAGCACTACCAGGTTATATTCAGCTATGTTGTTACAGAGCACTACCAGGTTATATTCAGCTATGTTGTTACAGAGCACTACCAGGTTATATTCAGCTATGTTGTTGCAGAGCACTACCAGGTTATATTCAGCTATGTTGTTACAGAGCACTACCAGGTTATATTCAGCTATGTTGTTACAGAGCACTACCAGGTTATATTCAGCTATGTTGTTGCAGGGCACTACCAGGTTATATTCAGCTATGTTGTTACAGAGCACTACCAGGTTATATTCAGCTATGTCGTTGCAGAGCACTACCAGGTTATATTCAGCTATGTTGTTACAGAGCACTACCAGGTTATATTCAGCTATGTTGTTGCAGAGCACTACCAGGTTATATTCAGCTATGTTGTTACAGAGCACTACCAGGTTATATTCAGCTATGTTGTTACAGAGCACTACCAGGTTATATTCAGCTATGTTGTTACAGAGCACTACCAGGTTATATTCAGCTATGTTGTTACAGAGCACTACCAGGTTATATTCAGCTATGTTGTTACAGAGCACTACCAGGTTATATTCAGCTATGTTGTTGCAGAGCACTACCAGGTTATATTCAGCTATGTTGTTACAGAGCACTACCAGGTTATATTCAGCTATGTTGTTGCAGAGCACTACCAGGTTATATTCAGCTATGTTGTTACAGAGCACTACCAGATTATATTCAGCTATGTCGTTACAGAGCACTACCAGGTTATATTCAGCTATGTTGTTACAGAGCACTACCAGGTTATATTCAGCTATGTTGTTACAGAGCACTACCAGGTTATATTCAGCTATGTTGTTACAGAGCACTACCAGGTTATATTCAGCTATGTTGTTGCAGAGCACTACCAGGTTATATTCAGCTATGTTGTTGCAGGGCACTACCAGGTTATATTCAGCTATGTCGTTACAGAGCACTACCAGATTATATGGCCAATCACATTGCCTTTGCTGATAGCTACTTCATTGGGGGAAAATGTAGGTACTATCAGAGACGGAAGAGGAAGCGAGACATCCCACTCCCACATTTGTTCGGTTCATATCCAAAATTAAATCTAGAATCGTCTTCTATATCGCAACAAAGCATCCTTCACTCATGTTGCCAAACATACCCTCGTAAAACTGACCATCCTACCGATCCCCGACTTCGTGATGTCATCTATAAAATAGCCTCCAACACTCTACTCAACAAACTGGATGCAGTCTATCACAGTGCCATCCGTTTTGTCACCAAAGCCCCATACACTACCCACCATTGTGACCTGTACGCTCTCGTTGGTTGGCCCTCGCTTCATACTCATCGTCAAACCCACTGGCTACAGGTTATCTACAAGTCTCTGCTAGGTAAAGCCCCGCCTTATCTCAGCTCACTGGTCACCATAGCAGCACCCACTCATAGCACCAAGCGCTCCAGCAGGTATACAGTATCTCACTGGTCACCCCCAAAGACAATTCCTCCTTTGGTCATCTTTCCTTCCAGTTCTCTGCTGACAATGACTGGAACGAACTGCAAAAATCTCTGAAGCTGGAAACACTTATCTCCCTCACTAGCTTTAAGCACCAACTGTCAGAGCAGCTCACAGATTACTGCACCTGTACATAGTCCATCTATAATTTAGCCCAAACAACTACCTCTTCCCCTACTGTATTTATTTATGTATTTATTTTGCTCCTTTGCACCCCATTATTTCTATTTCTACTTTGCACAGTCTTCCACTGCAAATCTACCATTCCAGTGTTTTACTTGCTATATTGTATTTACCTCGCCACCATGGCCTTTTTATGCCTTTACCTCCCTTATCTCACCTCATTTGCTCACATTGTATATAGACTTATTTTTCTACTGTTTTATTGACTGTATGTTTTGTTTATTCCATTTGTAACTCTGTGTTGTTATATGTGTCGAATTGCTATGCTTTATCTTGGCCAGGTCGCAGTTGCAAATGAGAACTTGTTCTCAACTTGCCTACCTGGTTAAATAAAGGTGAAATAAAACATTTAAATAAATAAAAGTGAACTAAGCAGACCAGACCCAGCTGCTATCACATTAGTGCCTGTCAGTGGAAGCTGGTGGGAGGAGCTATAGGAGGATGGGCTCATTATAACAGATGGAATGGACATTTGGAACGCAGTCAAACATGTAGTTTCCATGTTTGATGTGTTTTATACTGTTCCATGTATGATATTACAGCTATTACAATGAGCCTGTCCTCTTACAGCTCCTACCACCAGCCTCCTCTGGTACCTGTGAGAGAGCCAGCCCCTTAAGCAGACCGGAACATGACAAAGACTGTGGAACAATGACTGTGATATGTGGTAGCTAGGATGAATCTAACGTAGCTAGGATGAATACACTAACTGTAACTCACTCTGAATAAGAGCCTCTGGTAAATTAATAAAATGTAATGCAAATGTAATACTATTGAGTAAGTTTATTGTTTTTCAAGATAACGGTATATATTTTTTTCAACTATTTTTATAATATTTTTCCATCTGGACATTTTGTAAATACTCAACTCTGGAACCAGTCACTTAAATACCACGTTTTGCACCTGATCTACTGACACTGTCTCTGTCAACTGTTACTGCTCCACACTAACTCAATAGGCTACCGAGTCCTCTGTCTTAAAACACTATAGTGTGACTGTAATAGATGACTATAGCATGGTACTGAGGACAGAAAGGGGAGGAAGATGGATGAGAGACAGGGATGAGAGAAAGAGAGAAGTAGATAGAGGGATGGGGGAGAGAAAGATAGATTGGAGAGAAAGAGGGATCCTGCCTTGTAATGCTATAGAAGAGGCTACTGAGTTTAGTTGGACAGAAAATGGTCCTGGAAGTTTCAGTGTAAGCCTACCCAATGCTGTTGCCGTTTTAAATTTTCCTGGCAACCTTCAGAACGAAAAACATTTTTTTTTCCTTTCCTCTCTTCCCGAGCTTATTCTTCCTTCCACAGCGATTAAGGAAGAGAGACTGGCGCTGGTAAACCATGTTAAGATTATTCACAGTAACTTCAAGAGACTGGCTGAGTTCTCATGTTTGAATAGTAAGTAATCCTTTAGCAGACAGACTCACACGCATGCACGGACGCGCACGCACACACACACACACACACACACACACACACACACACACACACACACACACGTATTTATTAATTTATGCCTTGGTTCAGTTTGATACAAGGATGATGTTAAAAACCATGAGAACTCCGGTGCTGATCTTAATATCATAAGGAAACTCATTCCAAGCATATGTGTAACTTCTTCTTAAAACGTACTCTGTGAAATGACTGAGGCAGCAACATGTCTGTCTCTGATTCATTATTTGGAAAAAAATAACAAGCATTAAACAGCAATGTTTTCTGAGAGTTGCATATAGTATAGTGAGAATATAGTGAGAAGATTAAAACAGAACCTGGTCTGCTCTATGTTCAGAGGACACACTGAATTGTTTTGCCCAAAGCATCACATTCCTCTTTATTTTTTTTACGGCCACTTCAATTAAACAAAAACCACCTTGCTGCTACAAATCAATCCATTATTTTTGCTTCTTTCTTTCATTCTCCCACCTTCCCTGCATCAGCTAATTTCAGATATGCAATCTCCTTTTAGCTCCTTCTGCTCTCTCATTGGCTGTGCTTCGGTGCTCCTTATTAAAATGTATATTTTCAAATCATTCTTCAAAGGGGAACTGTTAGCCCGGAGAGCCAAACCAATGCTCCGTGTAACAGGAAATTAAAAGAAGGCTGAGTGAAACGAGATATCCCGTCTTTGTCGTTGCATTCTGCATTCGGCGCCTCAGTGTGGTGACGCGAGGCGGCCGTGTATCTCCCGGGTGACAAAACATGGCAGAGATATCTCTGACTCCATCTCTAACAGTTTACTGAGGCCTGGATGTAATAAACACATAAGACTTTGATGTGTAGGTGTGTTGAAACGTCTTGTGTTGACAACAGCTGCCTTGGGTAAATTGTGAAGATAGGATAGGGGATGGTACTGTATCTCTTTGAAACCATTCAAAATCACAATCCTTAGAGAGTATGTGCATCATAGAGTTGTTCACTGCTTGTTTCATTAACTGTTCAATTGCAAAACATTGACCAAGAGATGAAAACAAGGCAATCCACTAAATCCTCAAGAAGACAATATGGTGACTGGTATGGGAAAAGAGGCTTCTGGCTGATTGACTAATAATTTGGTTGTTCTCTACATTTGTCCTATTTAACACATGTACAAGTGTGTATTATATGCATGAATTGGAAATGTGTTTTTTCATATCCCAGCAGCCCCTGAGACACCCTCAGAGAGTGAGGTCACACTGGCAACTCTGGAACAATTAGTGTTAAAGTGCTTTGCACAAGGCACATCAACAGATTTTTTCTTCACGTTGTTGGCTCAGGGATTCAAACTAGTGACCTTTCAGTTACTGGTCCAAAGCTCTAACCGCTCGGCTACCTGCCACCCACAATGTGATTGGCCCAGGCTGCAATGTTTAATTAATCACTGACTTATCAAACCCAACGCAAGCTCTTTAACCTGCACATCAAAAAGCTCCTATTGGATCAAACCAATAATTGACAATGGGTGATAACCCCGCACATTGTCTCCTACCGGTCATATCCCTGCTCACTAACTAGCAGTCTATGTTCAATGTTTCAGGCTTGTAACTTCAAAAACAAATAAGAAATATCAGTTTTAGTACAGGGACACAGTCGTGGAAATGTGTGTTTGTGTGCGCCATGAAGACAGGGCGCACCTGCTAAAATCGGTTTCTAATTGAACATACTTCTTTCCATAAGAAATATTACAGTTTGGTTACATTTTAGGGTATCTGAGGAGTAAATAGAAACGTATTTTGACCTGTTGAAACAAAGTTTAGGGGTAGATTTTTGGATTCCTTTCTCTGCACGTTGAACGAGTGGATTACTCAAATCGATGGCGCCAACTAAACTGACTTTTTGGGATATAAAGAAGGATTTTATCTAACAAAACGAGACTACATGTTATAGCTGGGACCCTTTGGATGACAAATCAGAGGAAGATTTTCAAAAGTAAGTGAACATTTGTGAATTTGTGAAACCTGTGCCGGTGGAAAAACAATTTGATGTGGGGCGCCGTCCTCAAACAATCGCATGGCATGATTTCGCTGTAATAACGACTGTAAATCGGACAGTGCAGTTAGATTAACAAGAATTTAAGCTTTCAACCGATATAAGACACTTATATGTACCTAAATATTTAACTTCTTATGGCTGGGTGGCAGTATTGAGTAGCTTGGATGAAAAAGTGCCCAGAGTAAATTTTCTTTGGATAGAAAACTTTGAAATTTCTAAAACTGTTTGAATGATGTCTGTGAGTTTAAAACCTGTTGAGGATAGAGGGCGCTATTTACACTTTGGGGGAAAATCGTGCCCAATTTAAACGGCCTCGTACTCTATTCTTGCTCGTACAATATGCATATTATTATTACTATTGGATAGAAAACACTCTCTAGTTTCTAAAACCGTTTGAATTTTGTCTGTGAGTAAAACAGAACTCATTTGGCAGCACACTTTCTGACCAGGAAGTGGAAAGTCTGAAAATGATGCTCTGTTCAAGGGCCTGCCTATAAATGGGCATGATACGTATGAGTATACATGCACGTCATACACCTTCCCCTAGATGTCAAGAGGAAGTGAGAGAAGAAATGAAGTGTTTATCTTGGTCTGAGGTGGAATATATCCTCTTGGCACGACGAGTCATCCATTTCCTGTTTTCTGGAAAGTGCGAAGATGGACCTGGAATTGCCTTCTGAAAAGCCGTCGTTATAGACGACTAATATCTCCGGCTTTGATTTTATTTGATACATGTCACAATATCATCGTAAAGTATGTTTTTTCAATATAGTTTTATTAGATTTTTGAAATTTATTCGGGACGTTAGGCGTGTTGCGTTGTGTGCCTTTGTTCAGAAAGGAGAGCTTCGCGCCACTTGGCCAGTGTGCTTGCTAATTCAAGAGGGAAAAACGATGTTCTAAATCCAAACAACGACTGTTCTGGACAAAGGACCCCTTGTCCAACATTCTGATGGAAGATCACCAAAAGTAGGACCCATTTTGTGATGCTATTTCATATATCTGTCGAACTGTATACTAGTAGTTTTGCGCCCAGGTTTTGGCCACTCTCTCGCTATAACATAAGCCTTATGTCGTAATGAAGATATTTTTAGAATTCCAACACATTGCATTAAGAACAAGTGTATCTATCATTTCCTATAAAACATGTATTTTTTTGTAATGTTTATGAATAGCTATTTGGTCAGAATAGGTGAGAGTCTAATAGAAATATCCGCACATTCTGGGAAAAAGAAGCTACGTTAGCATAATGGATAACCACTGATTTCAGCTCTAAATATGCACATTTTTGAAGAAAACATAAGTGTATGTATAACCTGATGTTATAGGACTGTCATCTGAGGAAGGTTTATGAAGGTTAGTGAAAATTAATATCTTTTGCTGGTTTATTCGCTAACGCTAACGTGCCTATTGCTATCGCTAACATGCCTTGATGAATGAATGCGGTAGTGTGGTAGGCTATTGTAGTAAGCTAATATAATGCTAAATTGTGTTTTCGCTGTAAAACACTTAAAAAATCTTAGGTATTCCACGTTGGTCTCTATAATTACTCTGGCTGCTTCCGTGCTATTTTTGACGGTAGCTGTGATGGTAGCTGCAATGTAAAACTGATTTATACCTCAAATATGCACATTTCTCGAACAAAACATAGATTTATTGTGTAACATGTTATAAGACTGTCATCTGATGAAGTTGTTTCTTGGTTAGTTTGGTTGGTTCTTGGTTAGTTAGGTTGGCTTTGTGCATGCTACCTGTGCTGTGAAAAATGTCTGTCCTTCTTATTTGGTGGTGAGCTAACATAAATATACGTGCTGTTTTCGCTGTAAAACATTTAAAAAATCGGACATGTTGACTGGATTCACAAGATGTGTATCTTTCATTTGCTCTATTGGACTTGTTAATGTCTGAAAGTTAAATATTTCTAAAAAATATTTTTTTAATTTCGCGCTCTGCCTTTTCAGTGGAATGTGGGAGGAGTTCCGCTAGCGGAACGCCTGGGCCAGACAGGATAACAGAACTCATATGGCAGGAAAAAACCTGAGAAAAAATCCAACCAGGAAGTGGGAAATCTGAGGTTTGTAGGTTTGCCTATCCAATATACAGTGGGATATTGGCCATTTTGCACTTCCCAAGGCTTCCACAACAGTCTTTAAAACCTTGTTTGATGCTTCTACTGTGAAGAATGAGGGAAGGAGAGCTCTTCGAGTCAAGTGTCTGGCACGAGCTGAACATGCGAGGTCACGTGAGAGCGACCTGCTTTCCATCGCATTTCTGAAGACAAAGGAATTCTCCGGTTGAAACATTATTGAAGATTTATGTTAAAAACATCCTAAAGATTGATTCTATACTTCGTTTGACATGTTTCTACGAACTGTAATGGAATTATTTGACTTTTCGTCTGAACTGCACGTCATGAATGTGGATTACTGGACTGAACACGCAAACAAAATTAAGGTATTTGGACATAAATCATGGACAATATCGAACAAAACAAACATTTATTGTGGAACTGGGATTCCTGGGAGTGCATTCTGATGAAGATCATCAAAGGTAAGTGAGTATTTATAATACTATTTCTGACTTCTGTTGACTCCAAAAAATGGCAGATATCTTTATGACTTATTTGGGTTCTGAGCGCTGTACTCAGATTATAGCATGGTGTGCTTTTTTGCTTTTTTTTTTTTTTTTTAATCTGACACAAAATCTGAAGTTTATCTAAAGTTCCATGTTTAATACTTGTATCTTTTATCAATGTTTATTATGAGTATTTCTGTAAATTGATGTGGCTCTCTGCAAAATCACCGGATGTTTTGGAGGCAAAACATTACTGAACCTAATGTAAATAATGCACCAATGTAAACTGAGATTTTTTGGATATAAAAATACACTTTATCGAACAAAACATACATGTATTGTGTAACATTAAGTCCTATGAGTGTCAACTGATGAAGATCATCAAAGGTTAGTGATTAATTCTATCTCTATTTCTGATTTTTGTGATTCCTCTCTTTGGCTGGAAAAATGGCTGTATTTTTCTGTGAATAGGTGCTGACCTAACATAATCGTTTGTGGTGCTTTCGCCGAAAAGCCTATTTGAAATCGGACACTGTGGTGGGATTAAAAATAAGTGTATATTTAAAATGGTGTAAAATACTTGTGTCTGAGGAATTTAATTATGAGATTTCTGTTGTTTTGAATTTGGCGCCCTGCACTTTCACTGGCTATTGTCATATCGATCCTGTTCGATCCATTTGCGATCCATATCGATCCATTTGCGACCAAGCTTTAACTTCCTGACTGATGTCTTGAGATGTTGCTTCAATATATCCACATCATTTTCCATCCTCAGGATGTCATCTATTTTGTGAGCAAAGCACCCCTACAACATGATGCTGCCACGCCCGTGCGTCACGGTTGGGATGGTGTTCTTCGGCTTGCAAGCCTCCCCCTTTTTCCTCCAAACATAACGATGGTCATTATGGCCAAACAGTTCTATTTTTTTTCATCACCCCAGGGTAATTTCTCCAAAAAGTACGATCTTTGACCCCATGTGCAGTTGCCAACTGTAGTCCGGCTTTTTATGGCGGTTTTGAAGCAGTGGCTTCTTCTTTGCTGAGTGGCCTTTCAGGTTATGTCGATATAGGACCTGTTTTACTGTGGATATTGATACTTTTGTGCCTGTTTCCTCCAGCATCTTCACAAGGTCCTTTGCTGTTGTTCTGTGATTGATTTGCACTTTTCGCACCAAAGTACGTTTATCTCTAGGAGACAGAAAGCGTCTCCTTCCTGAGCGATATGACGGCTGCGTGGTCCCATGGTGTTTTTACTTGTGTACTATTGTTTGTACAGATGAACGTGGTACCATTCAGGCATTTGGAAATTGTACCCAAGGATGAACCAGACTTGTGGAGGTCTACACATTTTTTTCTGAAGTCTTGGCTGATTTCTTTTTATTTTCCCATGATTTCCAGCAAAGAGTTTGAAGGTAGGCCTTGAAATACATCCACAGGTACACCTCCAATTGACTCAAATGTTGTCAATTAGCCTACCAGAAGCTTTTAAAGCCATGACATAATTTGGGGGAATTTTCCAAGCTGTTTCAAGGCACAGTCAACTTAGTGTATGTAAACTTCTGACCCACTGGAATTGTGATACAGTGAATTATAAGTTAAATAATCTGTCTGTAAACAATTGTTGGAAAAATTACTTTTGTCATGCACAAAGTAGATGTCCTAACCGAATTGTCCTAACCGAATTTTAACAAGAAATTTGTGGATTGCTTCAAAAACGAGTTTTAAATACTCCAACCTAAGTGTATGTTTACTACCAACTTCAACTGTAAGTAATTTCAAAACATTTCACAACAAAACCTAACAATAATACCTCAACTTTTACAGATGCACAATCGAGAGCATCCTGTCGGGCTGTATCACCGCCTGGTACGGCAACTGCACCGCACTCAAACGCAAGGCTCTCCAGAGGGTAGTGCGGTCTGCACAACACATCACCGGGGGCAAACACCTCCCCTCCATGACACCTACAGCACCCGATGTCACAGGAAGGCCAAAAAGATCATCAAGGACAACAACCACCCGAGCCACTGCCTGTTCACCCCACTATCGTCCAGAAGGCGAGGTCAGAACAGGTGCATCAAAGCTGGGACCGAGAGACTGAAAAACAGCTTCTATCTCAAGGCCATCAGACTGTTAAATAGCCATCACTAACATAGAGAGGCTGCCATAGAGAGGCTGCTGCCAACATACAGACTCAAATCTCTGGCCACTTTAATAAATGGACTTAATAAAGGTATCACTAGTCACTTTAAATAATGACAGTTTAATAATGTTTATATATCCTACATTACTCATCTCATATGTATAGTCTGTATTCTAAACCATCTACTGCATCTTGCCTATGCCGCACGGCCATCGCTAATCCATGTATTTATCTGTACATATTCTTATTCATCCCTTTACATTTGTGTGTATAAGGTAGTTGTTGTGAATTTGTTAGATTACTTGTTAGATATTACTGCATTGTCGGAACTTGAAGCACAAGCATTTCGCTACCCTCATTGACATCTGCAAATCATGTGTGTGTGACCAATAAAATCTGATTTGATTTTGATTTGATTAATACACACAAATCTAAGTAAAGGAATGGAATTAAGAATATATAAATATATGGATGAGCAACGTCAGAGCGAACGCTGTGGGAGAAAGGCAAGAAAGCCCAACGCCTGCCTGATGCCCGTCCAAATTTACCCACAATCCTCAGCGTCCGTTCCCTCTCCTTTGCTCCCAGAATGCAAAGCCTCTTAGACGCTGGGACCCCACCACAGTTTGGCTGGAACAAAAGAATTGTGTGAAATACCCGGCGGGCCTGTGCTTTATGGCTGGCAGCTTTACATATAAAACAGGCAGGCCTATCTGTCTCCTCGCAGGCTGCGGCCACAAAGTCCGAATCCCAGCTTTGAGCACTCTGAGGATCCTCACTCTGGAGTTCTGAGGAGAGACAGATTAACACCACCAAACACTGCTCCTATCCTCCTGCCTGGCTGACGGAGGGATGGGTGAGGGAGGGGGGAAAAGCTGGATGATAGTGTTACAGAGGAAAGTTTATACTCGTGAATGTCTCTGACTTACTTTTACATGTTCTGTAGCAGAATACCTGGCCCTTGTTTGGGGAGTTGGTTTGTTGGGTGGAGTCACCATCTTGCTCTTGGCAGACTGAATGTAAACTCCAGTCCAATGTAGGAGTTTCAGCTGCTGAAGTTGACTGCTTGGCACTTCCATACAGTTGCTGTCCATGGTGCTGAATGGACCAGAGACATAGATAGTCAGAATTCAGCTAACAGTCAAGTCAGATGAGGAGAAACCTTAGATCAGTTTATTTGGTACATTTCACACACCTGGCATTTTGAAGCAATAACATCCAGTTATATTTAAGTAAACACTGACATCTAGTGGAAGTGTCCTGCACAGACTCAAACTGATATAAAAGACAACATTTTGGAGAAAGTTCCACCCACTCCTGTTTAGCAGGAAGGAGCAAAGCTCACAACAGAACAGCGCTGTAACATGCAGCAATTAAATATTCAGTGAACTGTCTTATAGAAGGACCAATAAACTTTGTAAACAACCAAGAATCAAAACAACAATTAAAACTAAGGAACACCGGCATCCAAATATAGATTTAGACTTTTTAAAAGTAAACCTTCATCAAAAGACTTCCAAAGCCATAACAGAAAGATAAGCAGTGAGACATGGCCTCTAAAGCATCTCTCTCCGAGGATGATTTCTCCTGTCCTGTGTGTCTTAACATCTTCAAGGATCCTGTGGTCCTGTTGTGTAGCCACAGCTTCTGTAAAGCCTGTCTGGAAGAATACTGGAAACAGAAGACATCTCGGGATTGTCCAGTCTGCAGAAAGAGATCAATGGAATTCCCCCCCTGTAACCTGGTTTTAAAGAACCTGTGTGAGGCCTACTTACAGGATAGAAGTCAGAGATATTCAGCAGGGTCTGAGGTGCTCTGCAGTCAGCACAGTGAGAAACTCAAGCTCTTCTGTCTGGTGGATAAACAGCCCATCTGTTTTGTGTCAAACTTCAAAAAAGCATAAAAGTTATGACTGCTGCCCAATAGATGAAGCTGTACTGGATCATAAGGTAGGAGATGTATTTAACACTACTTGACCTACAGTATGTACAGTACCAGTCAAAAGTTTCAACACACCTACTCATTCAAGGGTTTTTCTTTATTTTTACTATTTTCTACAATGTAGAACAATAGTGACGACATCAAAACCATGAAATAACACCGAAAAAGTGTGAAACAAATCAAAATGTATTTTAGATTCTTCAAAGTAGCCACCCTTTGCCTTGATGACAGCTTTACACACTCTTGGCATACTCATTTTACATTTACATTTTAGTCATTTAGCAGACGCTCTTATCCAAAGCGACTTACAGTAGAGTGCATACATCTTATTACATTTTACATACTGAGACAAGGATATCCCTACCGGCCAAACCCTCCCTAACCCGGACGACGCTATGCCAATTGTGCGTCGCCCCACGGACCTCCCGGTTGCGGCCGGCTGCGACAGAGCCTGGGTGCGAACCCAGAGACTCTGGTGGCGCAGCTAGCACTGCGATGCAGTGCCCTAGACCACTGCGCCACCCAGGAGGTACTCTCAACCAGCTTTACCTGGAATGCTTTTCCAACAGTCTTGAAGGAGTTCCCACATGTGCTGAGCACTTGGATGCTTCTCCTTCACTCTGCAGTCCAACTCATCCCAAACCATCTCAATTGGGTTGAGGTTGGGTGATTGTGGAGGCCAAGTCATCTGATGCAGCACTCCATCACTCTCCTTCTTGACTAAATAGCCCTTACACAGCCTGGAAGTGTTTTGTGTCATTGTCCTGTTGAAAAACAAATGATAGTCCCACTAAGCGCAAACCAGATGGGATGGCGTATCGCTGCAGAATGCTGGAGTAGCCATGCTGGTTAAGTGTGCCTTGAATTCTAAATAAATCACTGACAGTGTCACCAGCAAAGCACCCCCACAACGTCACTCCTCCTCCTGCATGCTTCATGGTGAGAACCATACATGCGGGGATCATCCGTTCACCTACTCTGCATCTCACAAAGACATGGCGGTTGGAACCAAAAATCGCAAATTTGGATTCATCAGACCAAACGATTTCCACTGGTCTAATGTCCATTGCTCGTGTTTCTTGGCCCAAGCTGTCGTTTAGTAATGGTTTCTTTGCAGCAATTCGACCATGAAGGCCTGATTCACAAAGTCAGCTTTGAACAGTTAATGTTGAGTTGTGTCTGTAATTTGAACTCTGTGAAGCATTTATTTGGGCTGCAATTTCTGAGGCTGCTAACTCTAATGAACTTATCCTCTGCCGCAGAGGTAACTCTGGGCCTTCCTTTCCTCTGGCGGCCTCATGACAGCCAGTTTTATCATAGTGCTTGATGGTTTTTGCGACTGCACTTGTAGAAACGTTCAAAGTTCTTGACATTTTCAGAATTATCTTAAAGTAATGATGGACTGTCGTTTCTCTTTGCTTATTTGAGCTGTTCTTGCCATATGGACTTGGTCTTTTACCAAATAGGGCTTTCTTCTGAATACCAGCCCTACCTTGTCACAACAATGTAGAAAATAGTAAAAAATTAAGAAAAACCCTTGAATGAGTAGGTGTGTCCAAACTTTTGACTGGTACTGTACATACTGTCACATGTTAATAAAGATCTGTGTGAATCCACTTCTTTAACACACAGCACCTCTTTATAATGTTGTTTCATTCCAGGAGGAACTCAAGACTTCACTGGAGCCCTTAAAAGAGAAGATGAAGGTCTTTGGAGAAGTTAAACTGAGCTGTGATCAAACAGCCAAACACATCAATGTAAGAATACAGCTTGAAAAACAGAAAGGAAAATGCCACATGCTGCTGCTCATGATCCCAGGTGATATTTATTAATAACATTTCAAATACAGATTGAACCAGAGAATAGGGCTGTTAAAGTGACCTTATTACAGCATCAGAGGTCACGGGTAACAAAAGCAGTCAAATTCCACTTGACCGTTTAGTCACGGTAATTAGGCTTCTCCAAGCTCTGATGCTGCTGATAGTCATTAGTAGTCTAACAAACTTGCTAAAATGCCTGGTACTCAGTACTCTATTGTCCCTCTAATCACTCTGACATCAATGCAAATGTAATTGGAAATCTAATCAAACACTTCATGAGAGCCCATGAGCTCATGTTGAGCAACATTTCAATAGGCTATGCAATTGCATGAGAAAACAGGGATGGTCTCAATAACACCATAGTACCATCAAAGCTCATCACTAAGCTAAGGATCCTGGGACAAAATACCTCCATCTGCAACTGGATCCTTGGTATTCCTGAAAGGCCGCCCCCAGCTGGTGAGGGTAGGTAGCAACACATCCTCCACGCTGATCCTCAACACCGGAGCCCCTCAAGGGTGCGTGCTCAGTCCCCTCCAGATCGCGCTGAAAGTCCTGCCTCTCCCATCTCCTCATAGGTTTATAGAAGCAGGTACCCACGTGCCATCTCCTCATTGGTTATACCCACGTGGGTGATTGAAAGACGAACTCTGTTGCCGGTTGTCGTGGTAATACTATGAAAGTTTAGATGAGATCACCATATAAGTTCGAAGATGAAAAGGCCTGGAAGGAGGAGAGATGACTAGAAACGATTCAGTTGGCCGTTTTATGTGTGGATTAATTGTCGGAGTAGAGGTCCTTGTGCATTTCAGGTAAAATATCAACTCAATATTTATATCCCAGGACAAATTAGTTAGCAACAGCAAGCTAGCTAAATAGGACAAATTAACATTAGCTAGCAAGTGCAAGCTAACTTGCTAAATTGCCATACATGTTTAATGCTTTTCGACCTGTCCCCAAATTAATGTAATTGGTTCAGAGTTTGTTTTGATATTTTAAACTTCTGTGTCGAGATCGCGTTTGGTGTGGGGTGGCAAAATTAATTTATGCACGATAGCGCACGCGCACAGACGGTTTGGGTTCCGTGTTAGCCCTTGGAGTTGCAGATGCTCGTTGGCGCGCGCGAGCAGTGTGGGTGCAATAATTGAATAACATGGGATTCTAAATGTATTTTGCGACGCTCGCGCGCGACGTGTCTGGTCAGCATGTTAGGCCTACTCATCTAGTTGGCTGACGAAAACTAAATGTGGACAGTTCTTCCAATATCTTGAATATGTGCCTGGGAATTGGATACGGACGCACGCTTTTGCGCCCCCCGATGGGTCTGTTTTTGCTTGTAGCCAGTGAGAACGACACAATTGCATGATGGTGAGCCATGTGAGAGGTGCTTCATAGCATGCAACACGTACAATAGTGAGAAGGGAATTATAATTATTATATTCAGCCCAAGGGCACACAGGCCACTGCCCGCAAAAGACAATGATTTTTTAGGGGAATTACAGCCACACAAGTGGATGCCACCGAGAAATTCGAGGCATTATCAAGTGCTTGTCAAATTGTGAATGAGAGACTGATGAAAGCAGAGCTCAAGCATTTCATGCAACTTTTTTCAAATCATCAGTCTCATCATACAGCCTTAGAATGTATTAAAAATCAAAACATATAGTCCAAGGTTTGTATCACAACTAAAGTTTGTATCCAACCTTTGTATCACAACATAAATAACTATAAATTAAGTAAATAGGAATACCTGTTTCTTTGTTAACCGCTCAACACAGAAGAGCCGCATGTGAGAACTCCCTCAAATCACTTGGAGAAAATATCCTTTGTTCAATTATGTTCTTCATACTATAAAATACTATAAAATAATGCCACGGAATTCTAAGCATGCTAAATTAACTAGTGTAGCGCACAGCCATTTGGCATAGCCAGATCAGGACCTAACATAAGTACGACTCAGAGTATGCTATTGTGTTCTTCTGAAATAGACTACATTTTCTTCATATCATGCTTCTTTAGACCTGTGTAAAATAAATAATGCATTTATTGTGAAAGTGTAGGCTATATTACATGGATTTATTAGACTTTTTAAAATGTCGATGATCCAAGATGGGGTTTGAGAAGATTCATACGTTTCTACATGAGGAAGAGAGAGCCACGATAGTTGCACTGAAGGAGGAAGAGGAGCAAAAGAGTCAGATGATGAAGAAGAAGATTGAGAGGATGAGCAGAGAGACATCAGAACCATAGAGGAAGAACTGAAGACATCTCATTCCTGCAGGTAAGGACTAATCGACCTCTGATAAATCAACAGCCCTGTCATTTATGGTATAAATATTGTAGTAATCAATTTATATGTTTTAGATTGATTTGCTACGATCAATACATCTATAAATGTGTTATTTTGTTTCCCTACAGAACTACAAGGATACAGTGAAAAGTTAAGGGGACTTTTTATTATGTCTCTCTTCTCTGTGGTTTTGTACTTTAAGAGTATTTTAAGATTATACACCACACAGAGGACTAGAGATCAATAAGGAATTAACAATCAATGGAAATGGTTGTTTTTCAGTTCAACATCTGTTTAGAATCTGTGTAGGAATTTCAGTCCTGGACTCATAGCTACATGTGTCAAGTTTTCATTGGTTCAAATGGTCTATGCAATGAACCTGAAACAGGATACTTGTTATTTGGCCATTGGCCCAATATTACTGCAAGGAATTTTAGTTGGTCAACCACAGGCTAGGGTTGGGGGTTATAAATGGCCATTTGTCTCTTTGTTCTGTGGAGAGAATCACTGAGGACGGGGAAGAATTAACATCTACGTCTCAGCATAAAATCAATGATTTGTCTGTACACTACCCCAGCATATCATTCACACACTTTTACTGAGAGAGTCTTTCCATTCATCGGGAATTATTGTCTCCACCCTCTGAGGGTGTTACCAAGTAAGGTGTACAGTCTGACGGTGCCACGTTGAATGTCACTGAGCTCTTCAGTGAGGCCATTCTACTGCCAATGTTTGTCTATGGAGATTGCATTGCTGTGTGCTCAATTTTATACACCTGACAGCAACTGCTGTGGCTGAAATAATCTAATCCGCTAATTTGAAGGCGTGTCTACATACTTTTGTATATACAGTGTATTCGGGAAGTATTCAGACCCCTTGACTTTTTCCACATTTTGTTGTGTGGAATTTGGTGTTTGTTCTAAAATAGATTAAAATATAATTTTTTTCCTCTCAACAAGCTACACACAACACCCCATAATGACTAAGCAATGACTCAGACCCTTTACGCAGTACTTTGTTGAAGCACCTTTGGAAGTGATTACAGCCTCGAGTCTGCTTGGATATGACGCTACAAGCTTAGCACACCTGTATTTGGGGAGTTTCTCGCATTCTTCTCTGCAGATCTTCTAAATCTGTCAGATTGGATGGGGAGCATTGTTGGACAGCAGTTTTCAGGACTCCAGAGATGTTCCATCGTGTTCAAGTCTGCTCTGGCTGGGCCATCTTTGCCTCGATCCTGACTAGTCTCCCAGTCCCTGAAAAACACCCCCACAGCATGATGCTGCCACCACGCTTCACTGTCGGGATGGTTCCAGGTTTCCTCCAGACGTGACACTTGGCATTCAGGCTAAAGAGTTCAATCTTGGTTTCATCAGACCAGAGAATCTTCTTTCAAGGCCTGAGAGTCTTTAGGTGCCTTTTGGCAAACTCCAAGCGGGCTGTCGTGCCTTTTACTGAAGAGTGGCTTCGGTCTGGCCGAAGAACAAGTTCTCATTTACAATTGCGACCTGGCCAAGATAAAGCAAAGCAGTTCGACACATACAACAGAGTTACACATGGAGTAAAACAAACATACAGTCAATAATACAGTAGAAAAATAAGTCTATATACAATGTGAGCAAATCTGGTGAGATAAGGGAGGCAAAGGCAAAAAAAAGGCCATGGTGGTGAGGTAAATACAATATAACAAGTAAAACACTGGAATGGTAGATTTACAGTGGAAGAATGTGCAAAGTAGAAATAATGGGGTGCAAAGGAACAAAATAAATAAATAAATAAATACAGTAGGGGAAGAGTTAGTTATTTGGGCTAAATTATAGATGGACTATGTACAGGTGCAGTAATCTGTGAGCTGCTGTCACGATCGTGTGGGGGAGAGACGGACCAAAACGCAGCATGTGGAAAATAAGCCATCTTCTTTTTATTGTGAAGAAGGAAAAACGAAACAAAACACTTACAAACTAACAAAAACAATAAACGACCGTGAAGCTACAAAACGAAAGTGCACACACAAGCTACTAACGTTTAGACATAGACAATTACCCACAACAAACTAAAGCCTATGGCTACCTTAAATATGGCTCCCAATTAGAGACAACAGAAACCAGCTGTCTCTAATTGGGAACCCATTCAGGCAACCATAGACTTTCCTAGACAACTACACACAACATTAAACCATCTATACACCTAAACCCTCTAAACCATACAACACCCTATACAATACAAAAACACACAAACTTCCCCATGTCACACCCTGACCTAACTAAAATAATAATGAACACAAAGATATAAAGGCCAGGGTGTGACAGCTGCTCTGACAGCTGGTGCTTAAAGCTAGTGAGGGAGATAAGTGTGTCCAGTTTCAGAGATTCTTGTAGTTCGTTCCAGTCATTGGCAGCAGAGAACTGGAAGGAGAGGCGGCCAAAGGAAGATTTGGTTTTGGGGGTGACCAGAGAGGTATACCTGCTGGAGCGTGTGCTACAGGTGGGTGCTGCTATGGTGACCAGCGAGCTGTGATAAGGGGGGACTTTACCTAGCAGGGTATTGTAGATGACCAGTGGGTTTGGCGACGAGTATGAAGCGAGGGCCAGCCAACAAGAGCGTACAGGTCGCAGTGGTGGGTAGTATTTGGGGCTTTGGTGACAAAATGGATGGCACTGTGATAGACTGCATCCAATTTATTGAATAGGGTATTGGAGGCTATTTTGTAAATAACATCGCCAAAGTCGAGGATCGGTAGGATGGTCAGTTTTACAAGGGTATGTTTGGCAGCATGAGTGAAGGATGCTTTGTTGCGTAATAGGAAGCCGATTCTAGATTTCATTTTTGGAGTTGTTTGATGCGAGTCTGGAAGGAGAATTTAGTCTAACCAGACACCTAGGTATTTGTAGTTGTCCACATATTCTAAGTCAGAACCGTCCAGAGTAGTGATGTTGGACGGGCGTGCAGGTGTAGGCAGCGATCGGTTGAATAGCATGCATTTAGTTTTACTTGCATTTAAGAGCAGTTGGAGGCCACGGAAGGAGAGTTGTATTGCATTAAAGCTCGTCTGGAGGGTTGTTAACAGTGTCCAAAGAAGGGCCAGAAGTATACAGAATGGTGTCGTCTGCGTAGAGGTGGATCAGAGACTCACCAGCAGCAAGAGCGACATCATTGATATATACAGAGAAGAGAGTCGGCCCGAGAATTGAACCCTGTGGCACCCCATAGAGACTGCCAGAGGTCCGGACAACAGGCCCTCCGATTTGACACACTGAACTCTATCTGAGAAGATGTTGGTGAACCAGGCGAGGCAATCATTTGAGAAACCAAGGCTATTGAGTCTGCCGATGAGGATGTGGTGATTGACGGAGTCGAAAGCCTTGGCCAGGTCGATGAATACAACTGCACAGTATTGTCTCTTATCGATGTCGGTTATGATATCGTTTAGGACATTGAGCGTGGCTGAGGTGCACCCATGACCAGCTCTGAAACCAGATTGCATAGCTGAGAAGGTGCGGTGGGATTCGAAATGGTCGGTAATCCGTTTGTTGACTTAGCTTTCGAAGACCTTAGAAAGGCAGGGTAGGATAGATATAGGTCTGTAGCAGTTTGGGTCAAGAGTGTCCCCCCCTTTGAAGAGGGGGATGAATGCAGCTGCTTACCAAACTTTGGGAATCTCAGACGAAACGAGAGGTTTAACAGGCTAGTAATAGCGGTTGCAACAATTTTGGCAGATCATTTTAGAAAGGGTCCAGATTGTCTAGAAAGCGTCTATTTTCTGTGAGTATAACAAAACTGGTTCTGCAGGCGAAAACCTGAGAAAATCTAACCCGAAAGTGCTATTTTTTTTTTATCTGTGTTTCCTGGACCGTCTTTCTTCCATTTAAAGGGGTATCAAACAGATTCCTTTTCCAATAGCTTCCTCAGGCAGTGACCAGGCTTTAGACATAGTTTAAGGCTTTTATTCTAAAAAATTAGCGAGATTTTTCAAAAGTAGTCAGGTGTCCTCTGAATAGTTCCTGCGTGCGAGAGAGGAGCTCTCCATTTTCTTTTTGCTCTCTTATTGAAAAGGTTATGGTCCGGTTGAAATATTATCGATTATGTTTGTTAAAAGCAACCTGAGGATTGATTATAAAAAACATTTGACATGTTTCTACGACCATTACGGATACTTTTTGGAATTTGTCGAACGGAACAAGGCTTGGTTTTCTGAACATAATGCGCAACCCAAATGACTTTTTTTGTGTTAAAAGTAATATTTATCGAACAAAAAGAACATTTGTTGTGTAACTGGGAGTCTCATGAGTGCAAACATCCGAAGATTATCAAAGGTAAGCGATGAATTTTATTGCTTTTCTGACTTTCGTGACCAAGCTAACCAAGCTAATATAAGGCTAACTGTTCTAGCATTGATTGCTACACTCACAAAAGCTTGGATTTCTTTCTCTGTAAAGTATATTTTCAAAATCTGACACGATGGGTGGATTAACAACAAGCTAAGTTGTGCTTTGGTATATTTCACTTGTGATTGCATGATTAGAAATATTTTTAGTAATATTTTTTAATCTGATACGTTTGGGAATTTTCTTCTTCCTTTCTGGACCGGAACGAGGCTGTAGTTTTCTGAACATAATGCGCGACCCAAATGGTGTTTTTTTGTTATAAAAGTAATATTTATCGAACAAAAAGAACATTCATTGTGTAACTGGGAGTCTCGTGAGTGCAAACATCCAAAGATTATCAAACGTAAGCGATTAATTTTATTGCTTTTCTGACTTTCGTGACCATGCTAATTTGGGGCTAGCTGTTGTAGCATTGATTGATACACTCACAAAAGCTTACATTTCTTTTGCTGTAAAGCATATTTTCAAAATCTGACATGATAGGTGGATTAATAACAAGCTAAGCTGTGTTTTGGTATATTTCACTTGTGATTGCATGATTATAAATATTTTTAGTAATATTTTTGAATTTGGCGCCCTGCAATTCTAGCAGTTGTTTAGGAAAGTGATCCCGCTAAAGGGATCCGTAGCGCAGAGAAGTTAATATGGCCTGGGGGCAGTATTTCGACGTCTGGATGAGAAGCGTGCCCAAAGTAAACTGCCTGTAACTCAGGCCCAGAAACTAGGATATGCATATAATTGGTAGATTTGGATAGAAAACACTCTAAAGTGTCCGGAACTGTTAAAATAATGTATGTGAGTATAACAGAACTGATATGGCAGGTGAAAACCTGAGGAAAATCCATCCAGGAAGTGGGATTTTTTTTATGTGGGTATTTTCAATTGAATGCCTATGGAGTATCTAATGGGTTCGAACCCAGATTGCAGTTCCTATGGCTTCCACTAGATGTCAACAGTCTTTAGACATTGTTTTAGGCTTGTTTTCTGAAAAATCAGTCCACTGACAGATAGAATGAGACCTTTCTGTCAGTGGACTGTAGAATCATGTAGTGCTGGTTTTGCGCACGTGACCGAGTGCACGCCCATCGTTGTTTTTCCTTTCTATTGAATACGCTATTGTCCGGTTTAAATATTATCGGTTATTTAGACAATTGACAATCTGAGGATTAATTATAAACATCGTTTGACATGTTTCAACGAACTTTACCAATACTAATAGGATGTATTCATCTGCATGTTTTGACCACCTATGAGCCAGTGGATTACTGAACAAAATGCGCCAACAAAACCGAGTTTTTGGGATATAAAGAGGGACTTTATCGAACAAAACAAACATTTATTGTGTAGCTGGGACTCTTGTGACTGCAACCAGATGAAGATCTTCAAAGGTAAGTGATTAATTTTATTGCTATTTCTGACTTTCGTGACTCCTCTACTTGGTTGGAAAATGTTGTATGCTTTTGTAAGCGGGGGCTGTCCTCAGATAATCGCATGGTATGCTTTTGCCGTGAAGCCTTTTTGAAATCTGACAAAGAGGCTAGATTAACAAGAAGTTCATCTTTAAGCCGATGTATAACACTTGTATTTTTATGAATGTTTATTATGACTATTTCTGTATTTGAATTTGGCGCTCTGCAATTTCACCGGATGTTGTCGAGGTGGGTCGCTAGCGGAACGCCTGCACCAGAAAGGTTAAATAAAGGTGAAATTAAAAAATACATAAAATAGAGGATCTGCGTGGTTCTGGTACCGGTTCCGACCGACATTTTCTCTTATAAATTGATCTGTGGACAGTCCTTCTCCAGTCTTCTTGGCATTTGAATACAATTGTGCTGATTAATGGTTCCAAACTAACAACTCTGCCATGTGTTGGAAATGTTAATCTCTGCCATGCACACCTGTGTGAAAATAGCCAAAATAAGGATTAGACACAATAGTGGAATTTGCGGTTCTGCTTCAAAATCAAAGTCCCCTATTGAAAGCTATTAAAAATGATACAAATAGTGGAATCATGACATATTGGAGTAGATAATGCTGAACATGGTCTGGATGATGAGCTGTGGTATATTGGCCATATACCACACCCCTTCGGGCATTATTGATTAATTATAATGTTGTATAATCACCTGTAAAAACATGGAAATTAAAAACAAAAAACAACATTTTAAGTGAGAATAGGCATTGGTCTGAAGCGCCTATTCACATGAGTGCCACAATGCCGAATCCACCCGTGATCTACCAAAGTTTTCCAGCGCACAGCTTTGACTACAGTATCTATGTTGGCATTCTACTTCAAACTACACTATACAGTGCCTTTGGAAATGATTCAGACCCATTTACTTTTTCCACATTTTGTTACATTACAGCTTTATTATAAAATTGATTGAATACGACTTTTTTTCTCAGCAATCTTAACACAATACCCCATAGCGACAAAATGAAAACAGGTTTTGAGAAAATGTTGCTAAATTTAGCTAATTTTCATAAGTATTCAGACTCTTTGCTATGAGATTCGAAATTGAGTTCAGGTGCATCCTGTTTCCATTGATCATCCTTGAGATGTTTCTACAACTTGATTGGAGTACACCTGTGGTGAATTAAATTGATTGGACATGGTTTGGAAAGGCACACAGCTGTCTATATATGGTCCCACAGTTGACAGTTTATGTCAGAGCAAAATCTAAGCCATGAGGTTGAAGGAATTGTCTGCAGAGCTCTGAGGCAGGATTGTGTTGAGGCACAGATCTGGGGAAGGGTACCAAGACGTTTCTGCAGCATTGAAGGTCCCTGTTAGAGCCGATTTAAACATATTTGTATAAAAGACAGAACATAGAGCTCCATGTACGTCTGTGTAAATATATGCCCGTTCATTGTACTGTGGTCTCATTGAATGTGTTTTGCTGTTTGGGAACTTTGAATGTGGACTGTATGCATCTGAAATAACACCGCTTCAGGCTTGGGCAGTGGCTATGGTCAATTGGTAAGGAAGCCACTACAGTCCTGAAGAACAGTCGTCTCAATCATTCTTAAATGGAAGAATTTTGGAACAACCAATAGTCTTCCTATGGCTGGCCACCTGGCCAGGCTGAGCAATGGAGATGAACAAAAACCCGATGGACACTCTGACAGAGCTCTGGAGTTCCTCTGTGGAGATGTGAGAACCTTCCAGAAGGATAACCATCTCTGCAGCACTCCACCAATCAGACATTTATGGTAGAGTGGCCAGACGGAAGCCACTCATCAGTAAAAGGCACATGACAGGCCGCTTGGAGTTTTCCAAAAGGCACCTAAAGACTATCAGACCTTGAGAAACAAGATGGTCAGGGTGTGTTTCCAAGGGTATGGAAGTCGGCCATAATAACGGCCATCTTTAAATCGGGTGACTCTGCTGACGTGAGTAACTACAGGCACATTAGTATACTACCTGTGGTGTTGAAGGTTGTTGAAAAGTGTGTAGCAGAACAACTGATTGCCCACCTCAACAACAGCCCCTTCACATTACACTCCATGCAGTTTGGCTTCAGAGCAAAACACTCCACAGAAACGGCCAACTGCTTTCTTCTGGAAAATGTGAAGTCCAAGATGGACAAATGGTGCGTTGTTGGGACTGTGTTTCTGAACTTAACCTGTTGAGGATGGGGGCGCTGTTGAGACTATTTATGCTAATCGTGTAATTTTTGAAACGGCTTCCCACAAAATCCTTGATCGTACAATATGCATATTATTGTTATTATTGGATAGAAAACAGTCTATAGTTTCTATAGGAGTTGAAATTTTGTCTCTAAGTGGAACAGAGCCCATTCTACAGCAATTTCCCTGACATGGAGTCAGATTTCAGAAATTTTGGCCACTGTTCTGGAGTCAGTTAAAAGGGCACTGTTATTGCTATGACTATACGGACACTGCTTACGTCTTCCCCTGGATGCCTTTACGTGATGACGATTTCAATGGGGTCGATTGCGCGTTCACAGGCCCTATAAATAAAAAAACCCTGTAGGTAGGAGCTCCTTTGCAGCTGCGTAATGCGCGTGGAGGACATCGACCTGCTATTTTTCCAAGCGTTAGTTTAGCCTGTTATATTTTTCCGGTCATGTTTTTACTCGTTATAGGAGTTAAAAACATCATAAGGTAGTTAATTTAAAGCGTTTTATAGCAATTTATATCCGTTTAGTGCGATTTTGGGACATTTATTTCTTTAACGCTGTGAATAACTGGGCACGCTTTCAGTTCATCCCGAACGCAGTTGGCATTTCCACATGGCAAGAGGACAGCTTTCCACCAAAAGACGATTACTCCCAAGAAAGGATCCTTTGCCCAAGATACTGATGGAAGAACAGCTCAAAGTAGGACATTTTTATTATGATAAATCGTGTTTCTGTCGAAAAATTTTAGTGGCTTAGGACGCCATGTTTTTTGACGTAGCTTCGCTTGGCGCAAACTGTATTGAAAAGTAAGGATAAATTAAAAAATGTAATTCCGCAATTGTATTAAGAATTAAATTGTCTATCAATCCCTGTCCACCCTATATTTTTTAGTCACGTTTATGAGTATTTATGTATAAGAGTAGATCACTGTCTAAGTGGCGCAAGGACATTTTCTGACCAGCTGAGCTACATTTCACATTGTCTAACCATGATTTTGGTGGCTAAATATAAACATTTTCGATCAAACTCTATATGGATTGTGTAATATGATGTTACAGGAGTGTCATCTGAAGAATTCTGAGAAGGTTAGTGAAAAAATTAATATATTTTGGCGATGTTGACTTTTATCGCTCACTTTGGCTAGAATCAATGCTGGGCTGCTATGTGCTATGTGCTATGCTAATATAACGATTTATTGTGTTTTCGCTGTAAGACACTTAGAAAATCTGAAATATTGTCTGTATTCACAGGATCTGTGTCTTTCGATTCGTGTATGCTGTGTATTTTTACGAAATGTTTGATGATTAGTAAGTAGGTAAACACGTTGCTCTAAGTAGTTTTTCTATTCCATTTGTGACGGTGGGTGCAATTGTAACCTATGCCATCTACCTGAAATATGCACTTTTTTCTAACAAAACCTATCCCATACCATAAATATGTTATCAGACTGTCATCTAATGAGTTTTTTTCTTGGTTAGGGGCTATAAATATCTTAGTTTAGCCGAATTGGTGATAGCTACTGGTGTTGGTGGACAAATAAAAGATGGTGGATTATGCTAATGTGTTTTTAGGTAATAGATGTACATCTTTACATATTGTGTCTTCCCTGTAAAACATTTTAAAAATCGGACATGTTGACTGGATTCACAAGATCTGTGTCTTTCATTAGCTGTATTGGACTTTAATGTGTGAAAGTTAAATATTTTAAAAAAATATTTTTTTTGAATTTCGCGGCACTGGTTTTTCAGTGGGGGTGGGGGGGGAGTGCCGCTAGCGGCACACTCATCCTAGACAGGCTAAGGAAGGCTTTTGATACTGTTAACCATGAGGTTGTCATCATAAAATTGTTGAAGTTCAACTTTTCCCCCGATGCCTTGAGATGGATGAAATCATACCTTGAAGGCAGAACTCAGTGTGTCAGTGAGCAATGAGCTGTCGCCCACTCTCAGCTATGATGTGGGTATGCCCCAAGGGTCAATACTGGGGCCCCTCCTGTTCAGCCTGTACATTAATGATCTGCCTTCTGTTTGTACTGGGTATGAAGTTCAAATGTATGCAGATGATACAGTGATATATGTGCATTGCAAAGAGCAAACAACAAGCTGTACAAGAACTCACTACTGTAATGGTCCAGGTTACAAAGTGGCTCAGTAACTCACTACTGTAATGGTCCAGGTTACAAAGTGGCTCAGTGACTCGTGTTTGCATCTCAATGTGGGAAAAACTGTTTTCATGTTCTTCACAAAGAGGGCAACTGATGCTACTGAGCCAGATGTCTATGTGTCAAGGGAGAAGCTCCAGGTGGTATCTTAATTTAAGTACCTTGGCATCATACTTGATTCCAACCTCTCTTTTAAAAAGCAGGTGAAAAGGGTAATTCAAATAACCAAATTCAACCTAGCTAATTTCCGATTTATACAAAAAAATTGACTACAGAGGAAGCAAAACTGTACTTCAAATCTATGATTCTCCCCCACTTAACATACTGCTTGACTAGTTGGTCCCAAGCTTATAGTACAACATTAAAACCTATTCAGTCTGTCTGCAAACAGGCTCTCAAAGTGCTTGATAGGAAGCCCAATAGCCATCATCACTGTTACAGCCTCAGAAGGCATGAGCTCATGAGTTGGGAAAATCGTGTGCAATACACTGACGCATGTCTTGTATTCAAGATCCTAAATGGCCTGGCTCCCCCTCCACTCAGGACTTTTGTTAAACAGAAAACCCTAACATATGGCAGCAGATCCACAAGGTCTGCCATGAGAGGTGACTGTATAGTTCCCTTAAGGAAAATCACCTTCAGTCAATATGCTTTTTCCGTGAGAGCTTCCCATGATGTCTGGAATACATTGCCATCAGACACACATAACTGCACCACCTATCACACCTTCACAAAAAACATGAAGACAAGGCTAAAGGCCAATCAGATATGTGAACATAATCCTTAGCTGTGTATTGCAGCTTTCCATGTTGTCTGTTGTCTGTAGCTTGTGAGGTGTGGAAACACTTTGTTGCTTTAATGGATTTTGTCTTGTTGCTTTTTGTGCCATGTTGCTCTGTTTGTATGCTACGTCTTGCTTGTCCTATGTTGCTCTGTCTGCATGCTATGTCTTGCTTGTCCTATGTTGCTCTGCATGTGCTCACTGCTCAATTATTGTCTGTATTGTAATTGTTTTTACTAACCTGCACAGGGACTGGGGTTGAAAATTAGCCGGCTGGCTAAAATCAGCACTTTACTGAAACGTTGATTAATGTGCGCTGTCCCTGTAAAAATAAACTCGAACTCAAGATTCTCTGGTCTGATGAAACCAAGATTGAACTCTTTGGCCTGAATGCCAAGCGTCACATCTGGAGGAAATCTGGCACCATCCCCTCTTTGAAGCATGGTGGGGGCAGCATCATACTGTGAGGGTGTTTTTCAGCAGCAGGGACTGGGAGACTAGTCAGGATCGAGGAAAAGATGGCCCAGCCAGAGCAGACTTGAACCCTGATCGAACATCTCTGGAGAGTCCTGAAAATAGCTGTGCAGCAACGCTCCCCATCCAACCTGACAGAGCCTAAGAGGATCTGCAGAGAAGAATGGGAGAAACTCCCCAAAATCTGGTGTGCCAAGCTTGTAGCGTCTTACCCAAGAAGATTCAAGACTGCCAAAGGTGCTTCAACAAAATACAGAGTAAAGGATCTGAATACTTATATAAATTTCTGTTTTTTTATTTTAAATAAATTAGAAATGTCTAAACCTTTTTTTGCTTCATCGTTATGGGGTATTGTGTGTAGATTGAGAGAATGAAACAATTTAATCAATTTCAGAATGAGGTTGTAACATAACAAAATGTGGAAATAGTCAAGGGGTCTATACTTTCAGAAGGCACTGTATAACGGGTATTAAACACAGAGTACAAAACATTAAGAACACCTGCTCTTTCCATGATATAGACTGACCAGGTGAATCTAGGTGAAAGCTATGATCCCTTATTGATGTCACTTGTTAAATCCACTTAAATCAGTGTAGATAAAGGGGAGAAGGCAGGTTAAAGAAGGATTTTAAAGCCTTGAGACAGTTGAGACATAGAATGTTTATTTTTGCCGTTCAGAGGGTGAATTGGCAAGACAAAATATTTAAGTGCATTTGAACGGGGTATGGTGTCTAGAACTACAACTCTGCTGGGCTTTTCACGCTCAGCAGTTTCCTGTGAGTATCAAAAATGAGTATTAGGAAGGTGTTCTTATTGTTTTGTACTCTGTATATTGGACCACCCCTAAAACTCTCCAATACTAAAAAAATAAATAGTGAATGATATTTAGAATTACTTACATACTGTACATTTGCTTTGTACGTTTACAGAGGATCTTACAATAAGTAATGTAGACATATATAACACAAAACATACAACATATCATATACAGTAATGTATTCCCCCTACATTTGAATTAATCTGGTGTGTTTGTGTTCTCTCTGTCCAGCTCCAGTGACTCTGGACCCCAACACTGCCCACTCATCCTGTCTGATGATCTGACCAGTGTGAGACACAGTGATGAGGAACAGCAGCTTCCAGACAACCCAGAGAGGTTTGATGAGGATGGAACAGTCCTGGGTTCTGAGGGTTTTAACTCGGGAACACACAGCTGGGACATTGATGTTGGGGAGAATACATTCTGGGACCTGGGTGTGACCACAGAGTCTGTCCAGAGGAAGGGAGACAGTGGATATTGGCATGGATCCTGGGGTGTGTTGTTTGGTGTTGGTAAATATAAAACACATGTTCCAAAGCAGCCATTCACTCCCCTCACAGTGAGACAGAATCCCCAGAGGATCAGAGTGCAGCTAGACTGGGAAGGAGGAAAGCTGTCATTCTCTGACCCTGTCAATAACACACATCTACACACATTCACACACACTTTCACTGAGAGAGTCTTTCCATACATCAGGAATCTCTGTTTTCTCCACCCTCTGAGAGTGTTACCAGGTAAGGTGACTGTTTCAGTGGATACTGTCTCTGTCTGAATCAGGGACTAACATGATGTAAATGAGTCAGTAACACCCATTGATGTCCTTCATTACGATTCTCACAGAGGGAGGACACACTGTGATGGAGAGTATCATTGTCTGACTCACCTGTTACTATTATAGAATATAAGTGTCACCTGTTGGTTGTTGGGTTTTCTTTTTAACACATTTAGATGTTGTCACTGGTTATGTTAACCCTGGCATGTACCCCAATACACTTGGGCTCCCTGACAAACATTTGCCGTATAGTGTTGTGGCTGTGGACCAAGACTCGGGTAACTAGCTTGTTAACACCAACATGTCTATGGAATGCAACACATTTTCACCCAATAAACACATTCAATTATTTGGAACTTCTTCCATCTGTGTTTATGGGGTTAAATATAATTTGCACACAGACAGACACACACACATATTGTGGGCGCTTGTTTGGGGAGTTGGTTTGTTGGGGGGGAGTCACCATCTTGCTCTTGGCAGACTGAATGTAAACTCCAGTCCAATGTAGGAGTTTCAGCTGCTGAAGTTGACTGCTTGGCACTTCCATACAGTTGCTGTCCATGGTGCTGAATTGACCAGAGACATAGATAGTCAGAATTCAGCTAACAGTCAAGTCAGATGAGGAGAAACCTTAGATCAGTTCATTTGGTACATTTCATACACCTGGCATTTTGAAGCATTCAAATCCAGTTATATTTAAACACTCACATCTAGTGAAGTGTCCTGCACAGACTCAAACTGATGTAAATGACAACTCGGCAGAGCTCCACCCTACTCCTGTTTAACAGGAAGGAGAAAAGCTCACAACAGAATAACAATGTAAAATGTGGCTATTCAGCATTCAGCTCAACTGATAACTGTCTTATAGAAAGACCAATAATCTTTGCAAAACAATCAAGAATCAAAACAACAATTGAAGACTAAGGAACACCGCCAGGAAAACACAGATTTCTAAGTTCAGATGAGTTTTCAAAAGTGAACCTTCGTCAAAAGAGTTTTCAAAAGTGAAAGTAAACCTTCATAACAGAGATAAGCTGTGAGAAATGGCCTCTAAAACTTCTCTCTCCGAGGTTGATTTCTCCTGTCCTGTGTGCTGTGACATCTTCAATGATCCTGTGGTCCTGTTGTGTAGCCACAGCTTCTGTAAAGCCTGTCTGGAGGAATACTGGAAACAGAAGACATCTCGGGATTGTCCAGTCTGCAGAAAGAGATCAATGGAATTCCCCCCCTGTAACCTGGTTTTAAAGAACCTGTGTGAGGCCTACTTACAGGATAGAAGTCAGAGATATTCAGCAGGGTCTGAGGTGCTCTGCAGTCAACACAGTGAGAAACTCAAGCTCTTCTGTCTGGAAGATAAACAGCCCGTCTGTTTTGTGTGAAACTTCAAAAAAGCATAAAAGCCATGACTGCTGCCCAATAGATGAAGCTGTACTGGATCATAAGGTAGGAGATGTATTTAACACTACTTGACCTACAGCCTGTACATATAACCCTGTGGAATTATGGATATTGATGATATCTTTGACATTCCTCTCTGCTGTGTCCAGAGTCAGGCCCAGCACACAGAGAGGCTGATTAAGATGGGGTTTGAGAAGTTTCATCAGTTTCTACATCAAGAAGAGAGAGCCAAGATAGCTGAACTGAAGGAGGAAGAGGAGCAGAAGAGTCAGATGATGAAGAAGAAGATTGATGAGATGAGCAGAGAGATATCATCACTGTCAGACACAATCAGAACCATAGAGGAAGAGCTGGGAGCTGAGGACATCTCATTCCTGCAGGTAAGGACTAATCTACCTCTGATAAATCAACTGCCCTGTCATTTATGAATAAACATTTTAGTAATCAATTGATATGTTTTAGATTGATTTGCTATGATCAATACATCTATGAATGTGTTATTTTGTTTCCCTACAGAACTACAAGGATACAGTGAAAAGGTAAGGGGACTTTATTATGTCTCTCTCTTCTCTGTGGTTCTGTATCAAACCTCACAGCAACACTGACTCCTGAATGTTCTTCCAGAGCCCAGTGTACACTGCCAGATCCAGAGAGGGTTTCAGGAGCACTGATAGACGTGGCAAAGCATCTGGGCAACCTGCAGTTCAGAGTCTGGGAGAAGATGCAGGGAATAGTTCACTACAGTGAGTAGGTCTTTTTGATATAATTGGTATTAAACTGAGCGTACAAAGCATTAAGAACACCTGCTCTTTCAAAGATAAAGCTATGATCCCTTATTGATGTCACTTGCTAAATCCACTTCAATCAGTGTAGATAAAGGGGAGGAGACAAGTTTAAGAAGGATTTTTAGTCCTTGAGACAGTTGAGAAATGGTTTGTGTATGTGTGCCATTCACAGGGTGAATAGGCAAGACGAAATATGTAAGTGCCTTTGAATGGGTATGGCAGTTGGTGCCAGGGGCACTGGTTTGTGTCAAGAACTGCAACACTGCTGGGCTTTTCAGCTCAACATTTTCCAGTGAATATCTACAATAGTCCACCACCCAAAGGACATCCAGCCAAATTGACCCAACTGTGGGAAGCATTGGATTCAACATGGGCAGGAAAACGGAATATTAGGAATGTGTTCTTAATGTTTTGTACACAGTGTATATTGGACCTATACTGTAACTCTCCAAAACTGAAAGAATAGAGTGAATTATATTTAGAATTACCTATATTCTGCCCTTGAATTGCGTTCCCATGCAAAACTAGACAGATAGCTAACAACTAAGTCTTCAATAAAAATCCCAAGGCGTGACTTTTCTTGAATTAATATTTTGAAAACGTTTATGTTGTGATACTGCAAAATACAGAAAATAATATACAGTAGTATTCAATTCACACAGACATACTGTTGCTGTATATTATACATTTCAAGTTGCATAAATACAAAGCACGTGCTAAGGTACTGTACTGAAACAGACAGGGAGCAGGCCTCGAACCCTCGACCTTCTAGCCCGAAGTCCAGAGCGCTATCGACTGTGCCGCAAAAGTATGCTCATACCGCAGAGTCGATTTCCGCGTTTATAAACCCAAGGTTGTTATAGTACCATGCATCTGGCATGATGCCAAACCATATAGCTAATTGTTGCTCATGGTAATTGGCTAACTCCTTTCATTACTCTAATAATGTACAACCATCTCTGTAGAATAACAACGCATATTACACTAGAAACAGTAACAAAACTATAGAATTGTATATTTTACAATTTGATGACATGACGCACGAACAAAGTAAATACAGCTGACGGGATACATGAAAGGCAAGGCTATTTGAGTGAGCGAATGCAACCAACCAACATTGATATGTAAGAATTTATATCAATAACAAGATTATCATCACTAGCAATATGCTTGAATCGAATTTACAAACAAATATTTTAAGAGGCTGAAGCGTGACAAGAGACCTGCACCGTCGCGTTGTTTTTAGCTGCTTCTCGGCGTCTCTTCCTGTTTCCTTCTCTGCGTGTCTCTTCCTGTTTTCCTTACAGTCTAAGTATCAGAAAGCTCCACTAGGGGGCGAAAAACACCATGGAACACAATGAAAAATCCCTTTTAACAATTGGAATAAAATAATCTGTTCCCTTCTAACAGGATGGCAGCACAACCTACATACTGTATATTTGCTTTGTACGTTTTCAGAGGATCTTCCAATAAGTAATGTGCACATAGAGTTGAAGTCGGAAGTTTATATACACCTTAGCCAAATACATTTATACTCAGTTTTTCACAATTCCTGACATTTAATCCTAGTAAAAATTCCCTGGTTTAGGTCAGTTAGGGTCACCACTTTATATTAAGTATGTGAAATGTCAGAATAATAGTAGAGAGAATTATATATTTCAGCTTTTATTTCTTTCATCACACTCCCAGTGGGTCAGAAGTTTGCATACACTCAATTAATATTTGGTAGCATTGTCTTTAAATTGTTTAACTTGGGTCAAACATTTCGGGTAGCCTTCCACAAGCTTCCCACAATTTTTTTTGGCCCATTCCTCCTGACGGAGCTGGTGTAACTGAGTCAGGTTTGTAGGCCTCCTTGCTCGCACACGCTTTTTCAGTTCTGCCCACAAATTTCCGATGGGATTGAGGTCAGGGCTTTGTGATGGCCACTCCAATACCTTGACTTTGTTGTCCTTAAGACATTTTGACACAACTTTGGAAGTATGCTTGGGGTCATTGTCCATTTGGAAGACATATTTGCAACCAAGCTTTAACTTCTTGACTGATGTCTTGAGATGTTGTTTCAACATATCCACGTAATCTTCCTGGCTCATGATGCCATCTATTTTGTGAAGTGCACCAGTCCCTCTTGCAGCAAAGCACCGCCACAACATGATGCTGCCATCCCCGTGCTTCACGGTTGGGATGGTGTTCTTCGGCTTGCAAGCCTCCCTCTTTTTCCTCCAAACATAACGATGGTCATTATGGCCAAACAGCTCTGGTCTTGTTTCATCAGACCGGAGGACATTTCTCCAAAAAGTACGATCTTTGTCCCCATGTGCAGTTGCAAACCGTAGTCTGGCTTTTTTTATGGCGGTTTTGGAGCAGTGGCTTCTTCCTAGCTGAGCGGCCTTTCAGGTTATGTCGATATAGGACTCGTTTTACTGTGGATATAGATACGTTTGTGCCTGTTTCCTCCAGCATCTTCACAAGGTCCTTTGCTGTTGTTATGGGATTGATTTGCATTATTCGCACCAAAGTACGTTCATCTCTAGGAGACAGAACGCATCTCCTTCCTGAAAGGTATGACGGCTGCGTGGTCCCATGGTGTTTATACTTGCATACTATTGTTTGTACAGATGAACTTGGGACCTTCAGGTGTTTGGCAATTGCTCCCAAGGATGAACCAGACTTGTGGAGGTCTACAATGTTTTTCTAAAGTCTTGGCTGATTTCTTTTGATTTTCCCATGATGTCAAGCAAAGAGGCACTGAGTTTGAAGGTAGGCCTTGAAATTCATCCACAGGTACACCTCCAATTGACTCAAATGATGTCAACTAGCTGATCAGAAGCTTATATAGCCATGACATTTTCTGGAATTTCCCAAGCTGTTTAAATGCACAGTCAACGTAGTGTATGTAAACTTCTGACCCACTGGAATTGTGATACAGTGAATTATAAGTGAAATAATTTGTCTGTAAACAATTGTTGTAAAAATGACTTGTGTCATGCACAAAGTAGACTTGCCCAAACTACAGTTTAACAAGAAATTTGTGGAGTGGTTGAAAAACGAGTTTTAATGATTCCAACATATGTGTATGTAACAGTATAACTTTAAACCGTCCCCTCGCCCCGACACGGGCGCGAACCAGGGACCCTCTGCACACATCAACAACAGTCGCCCACGAAGCATCGTTACCCATCGCTCCACAAAAGCCACGGCCCTTGCAGAGCAAGGGGAAACCCTACTTAAAGTTTCAGAGCAAGTGACGTAACTGATTGAAATGCTACTAGCGCGTACCCGCTAACTAGCTAGCCATTTCACATCCGTTACACTCACCCCCCTTTCAACCTCTTCCTTTTCCGCAGCAACCAGTGATCCGGGTCACGGCACCAATGTAACAGTATAACTTTAAACTGTCCCCTCGCCCCGACACGGGCGCGAACCAGGGACCCTCTGCACACATCAACAACAGTCACCCACGAAGCGTCGTTACCCATCGCTCCACAAAAGCCGCGGCCCTTGCAGAGCAAGGGGAAACCCTACTTAAGTCTCAGAGCAAGTGACGTAACTGATTGAAATGCTACTAGCGCGTACCCGCTAACTAGCTAGCCATTTCACATCCGTTACACTCACCCCCCTTTCAACCTCCTCCTTTTCCGCAGGAACCAGTGATCCGGGTCAACAGCATCAATGTAACAGTATAACTTTAAACCGTCCCCTCTCCCCGACACGGGCGCGAACCAGGGACCTTCTGCACACATCAACAACGGTCGCCCACGAAGCAGCGTTACCCATTGCTCCACAAAGGCCACGGCCCTTGCAGAGCAAGGGGCAACCCTACTTAAAGTTTCAGAGCAAGTGACGTAACTGATTGAAATGCTACTAGCGCGTACCCGCTAACTAGCTAGCCATTTCACATCCGTTACATGTGTGTAAACTTCAAACTTCAACAGTATATAACACAAAACATAGAATACATAGCATTATATATCATATACAGTAATGTATTCCCCCTTCATTTTAATTAACACAGTGTGTTTGTGTTCTCTCTGTCCAGCTCCAGTGACTCTGGACCCCAACACTGCCCACCCACATCTCATCCTGTCTGATGATCTGACAAGTGTGAGATACAGTGATGAGAAACAGCATCTTCCAGACAACCCAGAGAGGTTTGATGAGGTTGGAGCAGTCCTGGGTTCTGAGGGCTTTAACTCAGGAACACACAGCTGGGTCATTGATGTTGAGGAGAATACATTCTGGTACCTTGGTGTGATCACAGAGTCTGTCCAGAGGAAGGGAGACAGTGGATATTGGGATGGATCCTGGGGTGTGTTGTTTGGTGGTGGGGTTTATAACACACATGTACCAAAGCAGCCACTCACTCCCCTCGCAGTGAGACAGAACCCCCAGAGGATCAGAGTGCAGCTAGACTGGGAAGGAGGAAAGCTGTCATTCTCTGACCCTGTCAATAGCACACATCTACACACATTCACACACACTTTCACTGAGAGAGTCTTTCCATTCATCTGCACTGGCTTTTGTCCCCTCCCTCTGAGAGTGTTACCAGGTAAGGTGACTGTATCAGTGGATACTGTCTGTCTGAATCAGGGAATAACATGATGCAAATGAGTCAGTAACACTCACTGATGCCCTTCATTAAGATTCTCACAGAGGGAGGACACACTGTGATGTAGTAGAGGGAACCTTCGTCCATTAACTCAGAAGAACACAGCTGGGACATTGATGTTGGGGAGCCTGGGTGTGACTGCAGAGTCTGTCCAGACCTTCCTCCATTAAGAACACTCTTGCTGAAACACTTTCACCTGTCAGAAAATGTTCACCATTATAAAATCAAATCAAGTTTATTTTATATAGCCCTTCGTACATCAGCTAATATCTCGAAGTGCTGTACAGAAACCCAGCCTAAAACCCCAAACAGCAAGCAATGCAGGTGTAGTAGCACGGCGGCTAGGAAAAATTCACTAGAAAGGCCAAAACCTAGGAAGAAACCTAGAGAGGAACCAGGCTATGAGGGGTGGCCAGTCGTCTTCTGGCTGTGCCGGGTGGAGATTATAACAGAACATGGCCAAGATGTTCAAATGTTCATAAATGACCAGCATGGTCAAATAATAATCAGGAGTAAATGTCAGTTGGCTTTTCATAGCCGATCATTAAGAGTATCTCTACCGCTCCTGCGGTCTCTAGAGAGTTGAAAACAGCAGGTCTGGGACTGTCACGGTTTTCTAAAGTTGAACCCAGAAGCAGACCAGGACAAGGAGAGTAAGACGAAGGTGAGTATTTATTTACAAGTTTGAATGTAGTGATAGAAAAATCCAAGTGATGGAGCGGGCAGCAGAGGTGAGTTGATGGGATTGAATAGGCAGATCCAATGAAGTAACTGAAGTCACCGACGACCAGGTAGGGATGAGATGAGTGTTCCGGGTGAATGACTGTAGACAGAAAAAACGGAGGTGAGTTCCAAGGCAAGCAAAACGTACAAAACAACAAAACAAACTCTATCAAACTGGAGGCTGATACACTGGCACAACATACTGTTCATGGCAGAACGATCCGGCAGGGAATGGATGTCAGGTCAGTGCTTATGAAGTGGAGGGGTGATGATCAGGACCAGGTGTGCAGATAGCGGATTGGAAACAGGTGCGGTAAATCAGAGATCTCCCAACCAGCTACGTCGCTCGGCAACCAGACAGGGTGCGTTCCAGGACACCGGAAAAAACACTCCAGGACAGAACACAGGCAAAAACAGACTCAGGAAGCGGGATTCGTGATAGGGACAGGTAGCACGTCCGGCGGACAGGTCAGGGTTCCATAGCCGCAGGCAGAACAGTTGAAACTGGAACAGCAGCAAGGCCAGGTGGACTGGGGACAGCAAGGAGTCATCATGCCCGGTACTCCTGACGCATGGTCCTAGGGCTCAGGTCCTCCGAAAGAGAGAAAGAAAAAGAGAAGGAGAGAATTAGAGAGAGCATACTTAAATTCACACAGGACACCGGATAAGACAGGAGAAGTACTCCAGATATAACCAACTGATCCTAGCCTCCCGACACATAAACTATTGCAGCATAAATACTGGAGGCTGAGACAGGAGGGGTCAGGAGACACTGTGGCCCCATCCGATGATACCCCCGGACAGGACCAAACAGGAAGGATATAACCCCACCCACTTTGCCAAAGCACAGCCCCCACACCACTAGAGGGATACCTTCAACCACCAACTTACCATCCTGAGACAAGGCCGAGTATAGCCCACAAAGATCTCCACCACAGCACAAACCAAGGGAGGGCGCCAACCCAGACAAGAAGATCACGTCAGTAACTCAACCCACTCAAGTGACGCACCCCTCCTAGGGACGGCATGAAAGAGCACCAGTAAGCCAGTGACTCAGCCCCTGTAATAGGGTTAGAGGCAGAGAATCCCAGTGGAGAGAGGGGAACCGGCCAGGCAGAGACAGCAAGGGCGGTTCGTTGCTCCAGAGCCTTTCTGTTCACCTTTATCACAATAATCGCTATTAATATTACAATAACCATTATTCATATTACAATAATTACTATTAATATTACAATAATCACTATTAATATTACAATAACCATTATTAATATTACAATAATCACTGTTACTATACAATAACCACTATTAATATTACAATAACCAGTATTCATATTACAATAATCACTATTATATTACAATAACCATTATTAATATTACGATAATTACTGTTACTATACAATAACCATTATTAATACTATTTATTTAACACTTTCACCAGTCAGACAATAATCTCTAACATTGGAACAAGTTTCCCAACATTTTAGTTCTATATTAAAAGAGATTGGTCAAACAGTGGTAGTCATCACTATTATAGAATAGAAATGTCACCTGTTGGTTGTTGGATTTTCTTTTTAACACATTTAGATGTTGTCACTGGTTATGTTAACACTGGCATGTACCCCAATACACTTGGGCTCCCTGACAAACATTTGCCGTATAGTGTTGTGGCTGTGGACCAAGACTCGGGTAACTAGCTTGTTAACACCAACACATGTAACATATGTCTGTCTATGTAATGTAAAACATTTTCATCAAATAAACATGTTAAATTATCTCAAGGGTCTTCCATCTGTGTTGGATCATGGGGTTAAATTAAGATCAGCTGCACACAATTACTGTGTACACACACATACACACACATACATTCACAAACACAACTCCAGGCTCTTGTTTGGGGAGTTGGTTTGTTGGGTGGAGTCACCATCTTGCTCTTGGCAGACTGAATGTAAACTCCAGTCCAATGTAGGAGTTTCAGCTGCTGAAGTTGACTGCTTGGCACTTCCATACAGTTGCTGTCCATGGTGCTGAATTGACCAGAGACATAGATAGTCAGAATTCAGCTAACAGTCAAGTCAGATGAGGAGAAACCTTAGATCAGTGTATTTGGTAAATTTCATACACCTGGCATTTTGAAGCATTCAAATCCAGTTATATTTAAACTCTGACATCAAGTGGAAGTGTCCTGCACAGACTCAAACTGATAAAAAACGACAACTCAGAGTTCCACCCTACTCCTGTTTAACAGGAAGGAGAAAAGCTCACAGCAGAACAGTGCTGTAACATTCAACTATTTAGAATTCAGCTAAGCTGATATCTGTCTTATAGAAAGACCAATAATCTTTGTAAACAACCAAGAATCAAAACAACAATTGAAGACTAAGGAACACATGTCACGCTCGTTAAAATGGACTGACCAAGGCGCCGCGTGAGTTGGGTTCCACATATTTATTTACAGTGAAACTTCAACAAAAACAATAAACAAGACATGGAGGTCAGCCAATATGGAACATTTCAAGAACTTTGAAAGTTTCTTCAAGTGCAGTCGCAAAAACCATCAAGCGCTATGATGAAACTGGCTCTCATGAGGACCGCCACAGGAAAGGAAGACCCAGAGTTACCTCTGCTGCAGAGGATAAGTTCATTAGAGTTACCAGCCTCAGAAATTGCAGCCCAAATAAATGCTTCACAGAGTTCAGGTAACAGACACATCTCAACATCAACTGTTCAGAGGAATCAGGCCTTCGTGGTCGAATTGCTGCAAAGAAAACACTACTGAAGGACACCAATAAGAAGAAGAGACTTGCTTGGGCCAAGAAACATGAGCAATGGACATTAGACTGGTGGAAATGTATTATTTGGTCGGGAGTCCAAATTGGAGAATTCTGGTTCCAACCGCCGTGTCTTTGTGAGACGCGGTGTGGGTGAACAGATGATCTCCGCATGTGTATCCCACCGTATTAGCATGAAGGAGGAGGTGTTATGGTGTGGGGATGCTTTGCTGGTGACACTGTCTGTGATTTATTTTGAATTCAAGGAACATTTAACCATAATGGCTACCACAGCATTCTGCAGCGATACGCCATCCCATCTGGTTTGCGCTTAGTGGGACTATCATTTGTTTTCAACAGGACAATGACCCAACACACCTCCAGGCTGTGTAAGGGCTATTTTACTAAGAAGGAGAGTGATTGAGTGCTGCATCAGATTACCTGCTCTCCACAACCCTCCGACCTCAACCAAATTGAGATGGTTTGGGATGAGTCGGACTGTAGATTAAAGGAAAAGCAGCAAACAAGTGCCCAGCATATGTGGGAACTCCTTCAAGACTGTTGAAAAACATTCCAGGGGAAGCTGGTAGAGAGAATGTATGAGGGTGTTGGTGAATGGAAAAATGCAGAGTCAGGCGCAGGAATGCAGAGTCAGGCGCAGGAAACCAGGTGTGTATGATCAAGACAAAACAAAACGAAAATGAAACATGGATCGGTGGTGACTAGAAAGCTGGTGACGTCGACCGCCGAACGCCGCCCGAACAAGTAGAGGGACTAACTTCGGCCGAAGTCGTGACAGTACCCCCCCCCCCCCCCCCCCCCTTGACGCGCGGATCCAGCAGCGTGCAGACACCGGCCTCGGGGACGACCCGGGGGACGAGGCGCAGGGCGATCCGGATGGAGAAGGTGAAATTCCTGCAGTAATGATGGATCCAGGATGTCACCGGCACCCAGCATCTCTCCTCCGGACCATCCCCCTCCCACTCCACGAGGTACTGAAGGCCTCTCGCCCAACGTCTTGAGTCCATGATGGCTCACACAGTATACGCCGGGGACCCCTTGATGTCCAGAGGGGGCGGAGGAACCTCCCACACCTCAAACTGCTGGAGCGGACCAGCCACCACTGGCCTGAGGAGTGACACATGGAACGAGGGGTTAATACGGTAATCAGGGGGAAGTTGTAACCTATAACAAGCCTCGTTCAATCTCCTCAGGACTTTAAATGGCCCCACAAACCGCGGACCCAGTTTCCGGCAGGGCAGGCGAAGGGGCAGGTTTCGGGTCGAGAGCCAGACCAGGTCCCCCGGTGCATACAACGGGGCCTCACTGCGGTGGCAGTCGGCACTCACCTTCTGCCGCCTGATGGCCCGTTGTAGATGCACATGAGCAGCGTCCCATGTCGCCTCCGAGTGTCGAAACCATTCATCCACCGCAGGTGCCTCGATCTGGCTCTGAGGCCAAGGTGCCAGGACTGGATGATAACCTAGAACACACTGTAAAGGGGATAGGTTAGTGGAAGAGTGGCGAAGGGAGTTTTGGGCCATCTCCGCCCAGGGGATGAAAACCGACCACTCCCCCGGCCGGTCCTGGCAATAGGACCGCAGAAACCTACCCACATCCTGGTTTACTCTCTCCACCTGCCCGTTACTCTCGGGGTGAAAACCTGAGGTGAGGCTGACCGAGACCCCCAGGCGTTCCATAAACGCCCTCCAGACTTTAGACGTGAATTGGGGACCCCGATCAGAAACTATATCCTCAGGCACCCCGTAGTGCCGGAATATGTGGGTGAACAGGGCCTCCGCAGTCTATAGAGGCATAGGGAGACCGGGCAAAGGAAGGAGACGGCAGGAGTTAGAAAACCGATCCACAACGACCAGGATCGTGGTATTACCCCGTGACGGGGTAAGATCCGTAATGAAATCCACCGATAGGTGTGACCACGGTCGCTGTGGAACGGGAAGAGGCTGTAATTTCCCTCTGGGTAGGTGTCTAGGTGCCTTGCACTGTGCGCACACCGAGCAGGAGGAAACATAAACCCTCACGTTCTTAGCTAAAGTGGGCCACAAGTACTTCCCAGCAAGACAGCGCACTGTCCGACCGATGCCAGGATGACCCGAAGAGGGTGACGGGTGGGGCCCAACAGATCGAACGATCGCGGACATCAAACGGAACGTACAGACGCCCAACTGGACACTGTGGGGGAGTTCTGCACGTGACGCCCGCTCGATGTCCGCGTCCGCCTCCCATACCACCGGTGCCACCAGGCAAGAAGCTGGAATTATGGGAGTGGGATCCGCGGACCGCTCCTCCGTGTCATACATCCGGGACAGTGCGTCTGCCTTAACGTTCTTGGAACCTGGTCTGTAGGATAGAGTAAAAACAAAGCGGGTGAAAAACATGGCCCACCTCACCTGGCGAGGGTTCAGTCTCCTAGCTGCCCGAATGTACTCCAGATTGCGGTGGTCAGTCCAAATGAGGAAAGGGCACCTTCAGAGCCCTGACAACAGCCAACAGCTCCCCCCACTGCAGTCGCACCGTCCCCCCTTCAGCAAGGAGGTAATGGGAGCCGCTACCTGACCGAAACCCCGGATAAACCTCCGGTAGTAGTTGGCAAACCCTAAGAACCGCTGCACCTCCTTTACAGTGGTTGGAGTCGGCCAATTACGCAAGGCTGAAATGCGGTTATTCTCCATCTCCACCCCTTGGTCATGCTCCAACAGTCGACCAAGCACCTTGCGCACCAGAGACACATGCTCGGCGTGTGTAGCGAAGTATATTAGAATGTCATCTATATACACCACTACACCCTGCCCGTGCAGGTCCCTGAAAATCTTGTCTACAAAGGATTGAAAGACTGATGGAGCATTCATTAACCCGTACGGCATGACAAGATACTCATAGTGCCCAGATGTAGTGCCGTCTTCCACTCATCCCCCGCCTTGATACGCACCAGGTTGTAAGCGCTCCTGAGGTCCAATTTTGTGAAGTGCAATGACTCTGTCATACTGGCTATGAGAGGTAGTGGGTAGCTGTAATTTACCGTGATCTGATTCACACCTCGATAGTCAATACACAGGCGCAAACCTCCATCCTTCTTCTTCACAAAAAAATAAACACGAGGAGACAGGTGAAATGGAAGGCCGAATGTATCCCTGTCCCAGAGATTTGGTGACATATGTTTCCATAGCCGTCGTCTCCTCCTGTGACAGAGGATACACGTGACTCCTGGGAAGTGCAGCATCTACCAGGACATTTATCGCACAATCCCCTTGTCGATGGGGTGGTAATTGAGTCGCCTTCTTTTTACAGAAGGCGAGTGCCAAATCGGCATATTTGGGGGGGATGTGCATGGTGGATACCTGGTTTGGACTCTCCACCGTAGTGGCACCTAAGGAAACACCTACACACCTCCCTGAGCACGAGACCATCCCTTGAGAGCCCTCTGTTGCCACGAAATAGTGGGATCATGAGAGGCCAACCAGGGAAGGCCCAGCACAACAGGAAACGCAGGAGAGTCGATCAGAAAGAGACTAATTCTCTCCTCATGACTCTCCTGCGTTATCATACGGAGTGGAGCTGTGACTTCCCTGATTAGCCCTGACCCCAAAGGATGACTATCTAAGGCATGTACAGGGAAGGGGACATCAACAGGAACAATAGGGATCCCTAAACTAAGTGCACAGGTATGGTAAATAAAGTTCCCAGCTGCGCCTGAATCTACAAGCGCCTTATGCTGGGAATGCTTGGAAAACTCAGGAAATGCTATATATATACACATGTGTGCAACAGGAAGCTCTGGGTGAGGTGTGTGCTTACTCACCTGAGATGATCCACCAGTGCTCCGCCTGCCAACTCGGTTACCTGGGGAACCTCCCCAGCACCGACCAGGGAAGGGAACGGTCCCCCCTCCGGTCCCCCTCATAGCAGCACCTCCCAGCTCCATCGGGGTAGGATCAGAGGTGCTGGGGGATGGAACTGACGGACCCCGATCAGGACGTCCGCGGGAGACCAACAGGTTATCCAGCCGGATGGATAAGTCCACCAGCTGGTCCAGGTTAAGGGTGGTGTCCCTGCAGGCTAACTGTGGATGATCGAAAACCGCCTGGAAGCGGCGGGTGAAATCCTCGTAGTTGTCCAACGTCGGGCCTTCTTCTCCCCAGATGGCGTTGGCCCAGACCAGTGCTTTTCCAGTCAGACAAGAGATGAGGGCGCTCACTCTCTCGCGTTCCGAGGGGGCCGGCTGAACAGCTGCCAGGTAGAGTTCTAGCTGGAGTAGGAACCCCTGGCACCCGGCAGCCGTTCCATCATACGCTCCCGGGAGCGAGAGCCGAATCCCACTGGGTCCTGACGAAGGAGGAGTGGACATCTGGGTCGGTTGTCGTGGGAGCTGGGGAGGTGCTGATGGGTGAACCGGAAAACCCCCTCTCTCCCATCGGTCCATGGTTTGCAGCACGCGATTCATGGCTGTACCCAGACTCTGTAACATGGTCGTGTGCTGCTGAACACGCTCCTCCATTGGGAGAGGAGGGCTGGCTGTACTTGCTGACTCCATTTGTGGGTGCGTTATTCTGTGAGGGTGTTGGTGAATGTCAGGCAGAGGACACAGATATCCAAATTTACTCAAAATAAAAGTAAAGTTCCAAACAAGTAACAAACACAATATTCCAGAGCACTATCAACACGAACCCACATGACAAACAATAACGCACAAAACAGAGGGAAGTCAGAGGGTTAAATAAGGAACATAATTAATGGAATGGAAACCAGGTGTTGATAGTGACAAAACAAAACGAAAATGAAACATGGATCAGTGGTGACTAGAAAGCCGGTGACGTCGACCGCCGAACGCCGTCCGAACAAGGAGAGGGACCAACTTCAGCTGAAGTCGTGACAGAATGCCAAGAGTGTGCAAAGCTGTGATCAAGGCAAAGGGTGGCTATGTGAGGAATCTGAAATATAAAATATATTTTGATTTGTTTAATATTTATTTGGTTACTACATGATTCCATATGTTATTTCATAGTTTTGATGTCTTCACTATTATTCTACAATGTAGAAAATAGTAAAAATAAACAAAACCCTTATATAAGTAGGTGTTTAAAAACTTTTGACTGGTAGTGTATATTCACAGTATTGTGAGTGAATTGTGGTTTATTTGGTAGCATTTCGTGGTGTGACTGATTTTACTAATTGCATTAATACTGTACAAAGTTAGAGGTGCGCTATTTGATAGATTCCCCTGCTCCCCCTACCAGTGCTTCCAGTTGGGCGACCATGAGGTAAATCTACCCCCGCCCCCCTTCCCATCTCGTACTTCTGAGTGGGATAACATCCCAGGCAGTAGCCTGCCAAGCTCACAAACTAGAATCAGGGCGCACACTCCAACAAGGTTAATTGACCCACAGTCCCACACGGTGACATGATATCATTGACGTGATGTGCAAGTGAGCGACAGAAAATCGATTGAGTGGGCGCCCCATGCCGCCCCCAGCAAGATGTCGCCATGGGTGGCTGCCCATGTCGCCTATACCTAAATCCGCCACTGGGCAGACTGAATGTAAAAGCTAATCCAATGTAGGAGTTTCAGCTGCTGAAGTTGACTGCTTGGCACTTCCATACAGTGGCTGTCCATGGTGCTGAATTGACCAGAGACATAGATAGTCAGAATTCAGCTAACAGTCAAGTCAAATGAGGAGAAACCTTAGATCAGTTAATTTGGTAAATTTCATAAACCTGGCATTTTGAAGCAATAAAATCCAGTTATATTTAATCAAACACTGACATCTAGTGGAAGTGTCCTGCACAGACTTAAACTGATATAAACGACAACTCAGCAGAGAGCTCCACCCTACTCCTGTTTAACAGGAAGGAGAAAAGCTCACAACAGAACATCGCTGTAACATTCAGCTATTTAGAATTTTTTGTAAACAAACAAGAATCAAAACAACAATTGAAGACTAAGGAACACCGCCAGGAAAACACAGATTTCTAAGTTCAGATGAGTTTTCAAAAGTGAACCTTAGTCAAAAGAGTTATCAGAAGTGAAAGTAAACCTTCATAACAGAGATAAGCTGTGATAAATGGCCTCTAAAACTTCTCTCTCCGAGGATGATTTCTCCTGTCCTGTGTGTCATAACATCTTCAATGATCCTGTGGTCCTGTTGTGTAGCCACAGCTTCTGTAAAACCTGTCTGGAGGAATACTGGAAACAGAAGACATCTTGGGAATGTCCAGTCTGCAGAAAAAAATCATCACTGGAATTCCCCCCCTGTAACTTGGTTTTAAAGAACCTGTGTGAGGCCTACTTACAGGATAGAAGTCAGAGAGCTTCATCAGTGCCTGAGGTGCTCTGCAGTCTGCACAGTGAGAAACTCAAGCTCTTCTGTCTGGAGGATAAACAGCCCATCTGTTTTGTGTGTCAAACTTCAAAAACGCATAAAAGCCACGACTGCTGCCCAATAGATGAAGCTGTACTGGATCATAAGGTAGGAGATGTATCTATCACTACAATTAACAAAATTGCCACCAGACAATTTACATTGACACCCCCCCCCCCCCCCCCCCCCCTCCCTTTTGTACACTGCTGCTACTCGCTGTTTAATATCTATGCATAGTCACTTCACCCCCACCTACATGTACAAATTACTGAAATTAACCTGTACCCCTGAACACTGACCACTGACTCGGTACCGGTGCCCCCTGTGTATAGCCTCATTATTGTTACTTTTTTATTATTACTTTTTATTTTAGTCTACTTGGTAAATATTTTCTTAACTCTTCTTGAGCTGCACTGTTGGTTAAGGGCTTGTAAGTAAACATTTCACGGTAAAGTCTACACTTGTTTTATTTGGCACATGTGACAAATAAAGTTTGATTTGATTTGACTTACACTATGTGGGTGGCAGGTAGCCTAGCAGTTAGAGTGTTGGGCCAGTAACTGAAAGGTTGCTAGTTCAAATCCCTGAACTGACACGTTGAAAAATCTGTTGATCCTAGTTGTGCCAGGGTCGCTGTTGATAATGGCAGACCCTTACCATCCTCTCCAAGGGTGTCTCAGGTGGAGTTGGGCTATACAGAAACCACCCTTCCAATTCAGATGTGTATTAATACACACGTATATATGTTAGAATATAAGCTCCCACCTAATTATGTTTTTGTATGTGCATACAGTCAATGTGAATTAAGATCTGTGTGCCATTCCACTTCTTTAACACACAGCACCTCTTTATAATGTTGTTTCATTCCAGGAAGAACTCAAGACTGCACTGGAGCCCTTAAAAGAGAAGCTTAAGGTCTTTAGAGAAGTTAAACTGAGCTGTGATCAAACAGCAGTACACATCAATGTAAGAATACAGAGTAAAGCTGAGATACAATGATACTGTGAATATTTACCATAACTCTGTGGAATTATAGATATTGATGATATCTTTGACATTCCTCTCTGCTGTGTCCAGAGCCAGGCCCAGGACACAGAGAAGCTGATTAAGACGGGGTTTAAGACGTTTCATCAGTTTCTATATCAAGAAGAGAGAGCCAGGATAGCTGAACTGAAGGAGGAAGAGGAGCAGAAGAGTCAGATGATGAAGAAGAAGATTGAGCTGATGAGCAGAGAGATATCATCACTTTCAGACACAATCAGAACCATAGAGGAAGAGCTGGGAGCTGAGGACATCTCATTCTTGCAGGTAAGGACTAATCTACCTCTGATAAATCAACGGCCCTATCAGTTATGAAATAAATACTGTAGACTGCTCAAAAAAATTAAGGGAACACTTAAACAACACAATGTAACTCCAAGTCAATCACACTTCTGTGAAATTAAACTGTCCACTTAGGAAGCAACACTGATTGACAATACATTTCACATGCTGTTGTGCAAATGGAATAGACAAAAGGTGGAAATTATAGGCAATTAGCAAGACACCCCCAATAAAGGAATGGTTCTGCAGGTGGTGACCACAGACCACTTCTCAGTTCCTATGCTTCCTTGCTGATGTTTTGGTCACTTTTGAATGCTGGCGGTGCTTTCACTCTAGTGGTAGCATGAGACGGAGTCTACAACCCACACAAGTGGCTCAGGTAGTGCAGTTCATCCAGGATGGCACATCAATGCGAGCTGTGGCAAAAAGGTTTGCTGTGTCTGTCAGTGTAGTTTCCAGAGCATGGAGGCGCTACCAGGAGACAGGCCAGTACATCAGGAGACGTGGAGGAGGCCGTAGGAGGGCAACAACCCAGCAGCAGGACCGCTACCTCCGCCTTTGTGCAAGGAGGTGCACTGCCAGAGCCCTGCAAAATGACCTCCAGCAGGCCACAAAGACAGTTTGATTTCACAGAAGTGTGATTGACTTGGAGTTACATTGTGTTGTTTAAGTGTTCCCTTTATTTTTTTGAGCAGTGTAGTAATCAATTGATAAGTTTTAGATTGTTTTGCTATGAACAATACATCTATAAATGTGTTATTTTGTTTCCCTACAGAACTACAAGGATACAGTGAAAAGGTAAGGGGACTTTATTATGTCTCTCTCTTCTCTGTGGTTCTGTATCAAACCCCACAGCAACACTGACTCCTGAATGTTCTTCCAGAGCCCAGTGTACACTGCCAGATCCAGAGAGGGTTTCAGGAGCACTGATAGACGTGGCAAAGCACCTGGGAAACCTGCAGTTCAGAGTCTGGAAGAAGATGCAGGGAGTAGTTCACTACAGTGAGTAGGTCTTTTAGATATAATGGGTATTAAACTGAGCGTACAAAACATTAAGAACACCTGCTCTTTCAAAGATATAGACTGACCAAGTGAAGCCATGATTCGTTATTGATGTCACTTGTTAAATACACTTCAATCAGTGTAGGTAAAGGGGAGGAGACAAGTTTAAGAAAGATTTTAAATCCTTGAGACAGTTGAAACATGGATTTTGTGCCATTCAGAGGGTGAATAGGCAAGACAAAATCTTGAATTGCCTTTGAACGTGGTATGGTAGTTGGTGCCAGAAACACCGTTTTCTGTCAAGATCTGCTGCAACACAGATGGGGATTTTATGCTAAACAGTTTCCTGTGAGTATCAAGTATGAGCCACCATCCAAAGGACATCCAGCCATCTTGAAAGAACTGTGTGAGGCATTGGAGTCAGGAGGGGCCAGCATCCCTGTGGAATGCTTCCAACACTTTCTAGAGTCCTTGCCCTGACGAATTGAGCCTGTTCTGATTGCAGAAAATATTAGGGAGGTGTTCTTAATGTTTTGTACACTGTGTATATTGGAGCACCACTAAAACTCTCCAATACTAAAACAATTAACAGTGAATGATATTTAGAATTACTTACATACTGTACATTTGTTTGTACGTTTACAGAGGATCTTCCAATAAGTAATCAAATCAAATTTTATTGGTCACATACAGATCTTCAGTTTCTTGGCAATTTCTCGCATGGCATAGACTTAATTTTTCAGAACAAGAATAGACTGATGAGTTTCAGAAGAAAGTTCTTTGTTTCTGGCCATTTTGAGCCTGTAATCGAACCCACAAGTGCTGATGCTTCAGATACTCAACTAGTATAAAGAAGGCCAGTTTTATTGTTTCTTTAATCAGCACCACAGTTTTCAACTGTGCTAATATAATTGCAAATGGGTTTTCTAATGATCAATTAGCCTTTAAAAATGATAAACCATTGGAACACAGGAGTGATGGTTGCTGACAATGGGCCTCTGTACGCCTATGTAGATATTCCATAAAAAATCTGCCGTTTCCAGCTACAATCGGAATTTACAACATTAACAATGTCTACACTGTATTTCTGATCAATTTGATGTTATTTTAATGGTTAAAAAAAAAATCTTTCAAAAACAAGGACGTTTCTAATTGACCCCAATCTTTTGAAAGGTGGTGTATATAACACAAAACATAAAACACATAGCATTATATATCATATGCAGTAATGTATTCCCCCTACTTTTCAATTCATCTAGTGTGTATGTGTTTTCTCTGTCCAGCTCCAGTGACTCTGGACCCCAACACTGCCCACTCAGATCTCATCCTGTCTAATGATCTGACCAGTGTGAGATACAGTGATGAGGAACAGCAGCTTCCTGACAACCCAGAGAGGTTTGATAGCCATAGAATGGTCCTGGGCTATGAGGGTTTTAACTCAGGAACACACAGCTGGGACATTGATGTTAGGAAGAATAAAGGCTGGGACCTGGGTGTGACCACAGAGTCTGTCCAGAGGAAGGAACACAGTGGGTATTGGCATAGATCCTGGGGTGTGTTGTTTGGTGGTGGTGATTATAACACACATGTACCAAATAAGCCATCCACTCCCCTCACAGTGAGACAGAACCCCCAGAGGATCAGAGTGCAGCTAGACTGGGAAGGAGGAAAGCTGTCATTCTCTGACCCTGTCAATAACACACATCTACACACATTCACACACACTTTCACTGAGAGAGTCTTTCCATACATCAGGAATCTCTGTTTTCTCCACCCTCTGAGAGTGTTACCAGGTAAGGTGACTGTATCAGTGGATACTGTCTCTGTCTGAATCAGGGACTAACATGATGTAAATGAGTCAGTAACACCCATTGATGTCCTTCATTACGATTCTCACAGAGGGAGGACACACTGTGATGGAGACTATCATTGTCTGACTCACCTGTTACTATTATAGAATGAATATGTAACCTGTTACTACTTTAGAATGAATATGTAATCTGTTACTACTTTAGAATGAATATGTAATCTGTTACTATTATAGAATGAATATGTAATCAGTTACTACTTTAGAATGAATATGTAATCTGTTACTATTATAGAATGAATATGTAATCTGTTCTTTGTTGGTTTTATTTTTACCACATTTACATTTTGTCTGGTTGTTTTAACCCCTGCAGTATGTATCCCAATAAACTTGGGCTGCCTGAATGGCATTTGGCGTATAGTGTTGTGGCCTTGGACCGTGCCTCTGTTAGCTAGCTTGTAGACAATGACACTGTTAATGTATGTCTATAGAGTGCAACACATTTTCAACCAATAAACATGTTTTAATTACCTGGAGCTGCTTCCATCTGTGTTAGGATTATGGGGTTAAAGGTCAGCTGTACACATATACTACAGACAGACAGACAGACAGACAGACAGACAGACAGACAGACAGACAGACAGACAGACAGACAGACAGACAGACAGACAGACACTCAATTCCTACAACCCTTTTGCCTCTTTCTGGGTACCTCAGGTTAACATTAGGAAAAGTCTATAATTAATCATTGTTTCAGTTACTATGATATTGTAAAGCCTTTGATAAAACCCCACTCACCCATGAAGGGACATAACATCATTTAGTCAGTAGAAAGGACTGTAGATTACCCCAGGATATCTAGTCAATCCCAATGTCCCATTGTTATCTAAAGTTTATCTTATGTCACATAAGGACAGTGTGTTACACAAAGCCAGTTTGACTGACAGGTGGTCCCTGGGAACAGCAGACCCTCTTCCACTCCTCTAGTTAGCAGTGGATCATGCAGCAAATCTATCAAGGAAAGTGCAATAAGAGATTCCTTAGGAAATTAGCCCCTCGGAATCAAGGAAAGTGCAATCAGAGATCCCTCAGGAATTGAGCCCCCCTGAATTATTGACCCCTCAATCCGGATCTAGGGATTTAGTTGGTCTTATCTCTTATCATCTACAGCCTCTCTCTGCTGAGTAGCTTTATAAGGACAGAGTGGTCCAGATTCTGAGTCTCTGAATCTGTAGAGCCATTACCAGGCTACTACACTACACAGCCATAGGGCCTCGATTGGACTGCTGGATCTATTATTGATCAGCTATTGGACTGCTTAATATGTATATATCTGCTGCTGGACTGCTTTATCTATTATAGATCTGCTACTGGACTGCTTTATCTATTATAGATCAGCTACTGGACTGCTTTATCTATTATAGATCAGCTACTGGACTGCTTTATCTATTATAGATCTGCTACTGGACTGCTTTATCTATTATAGATCTGCTACTGGACTGCTTTATCTATTATAGATCTGCTACTGGACTGCTTTATCTATTATAGATCAGCTACTGGCCTGCTTTATCTATTATAGATCTGCTACTGGACTGCTTTATCTATTATAGATCTGCTACTGGACTGCTTTATCTATTATAGATCTGCTACTGGACTGCTTTATCTATTATAGATCAGCTACTGGACTGCTTTATCTATTATAGATCTGCTACTGGACTGCTTTATCTATTATAGATCTGCTACTGGACTGCTTTATCTATTATAGATCTGCTACTGGACTGCTTTATCTATTATAGATCTGCTACTGGACTGCTTTATATATTATAGATCTGCTACTGGACTGCTTTATCTATTATAGATCTGCTACTGGACTGCCTTTATAGATTAGGAATACCATCGGACTAAAAGCCGGCTCTACGCCCTTCCAGTGTGTTTCTTAGATATTATAACGCAGGTGTCTGGCCAGGTAGGTAGGACTCACCACTCAACTCCACTGCCCCAAACAGAACAGAATGGACCACCGACAGCTTCTCCCCGATCTCCGTGGAAACATCTCCTCCTCCCCGGGCTCAGTCAGTGAAGCGCTGCTCTCCAGGACGGGCTACACCATCCTGGCGGTGATCATTGGTGTGTTCTCGGTGGCCGGGGTCTGTATGAACGTCCTGGTCATCGTGGTGACGATGAGACACCGGAAGCTGCGCCAGCCTCTGAACTACGCCCTAGTCAACCTGGCAGTGGCAGACCTGGGCTGTGCTCTGTTCGGGGGACTGCCCACTATGGTCACCAACGCTATGGGCTACTTCAGCATGGGGCGGCTGGGCTGCGTGCTGGAGGGTTTCGCTGTGGCTTTCTTTGGTGAGTTACGATCGAGGACCACTTTGGAAACAAGTGTTTTAATAAATACTTTTAAATCCGATCCTCTGGGAATACATTGTGCATCTAGTTGTATATGTTTTCACCCCCAAAAATCCAATTAAATTCAATACAACAGTTTAGGGGTAGTAAATGGATGTGTCTGACTATGTAGAGAGAGTTAGATTTGTCAAATCTACTAGGCCTATTGATGTCAGTTGAATGGATGTATTTGCTGGGTTATTGCATGTACATGTAGTGTACATGTTTGATGTTGTCCTTCCCAGGTATTGCAGGTCTGTGTTCAGTGGCCGTGATAGCTGTGGACCGTTATGTGGTGGTGTGTCGACCAATGGGGGCGGTCATGTTCCAGACCAGGTAAAGTGTTCCATTTAACTCTGGTAACTGTGTATATACAGAGGGAAAGATAACAGTTGCGTAAAAGTAAGGATACACATGTGATGAAGTTAACTGTAATGTATTCCTACTGTAACATAGGCACGCAGTCGGAGGGGTGGTCCTGTCCTGGGTGTGGTCGTTTTTATGGAACACCCCGCCTCTGTTTGGCTGGGGCAGCTTTGAACTGGAGGGGGTTAGGACCTCCTGCTCTCCAAACTGGTACAGCAGGGAACCAGGAAACATGTCTTACATCATCCTTTACTTCCTGCTCTGCTTCGCCATTCCCTTCTCCATCATCATGGTCTCCTACGCTCGCATCCTCTTCACACTACATCGGGTGGGCATGCGATGTGTGTGTGTGTGTTTATACATCTGTCTGTGTGTGTGTGTGTGTGTGTGTGTGTGTGTGTGTGTGTGTGTGTGTGTGTGTGTGTGTGTGTGTGTGTGTGTGTGTGTGTGTGTGTGTGTGTGTGTGTGTGTGTGTGTGTGTGTGTGTGTACTCGTGTGTGTGTGTGTGTGTGTGTTTATACATCTGTGTGTGTGTGTGTGTGTGTGTGTGTGTGTGTGTGTGTGTGTGTGTGTGTGTGTGTGTGTGTGTGTGTGTGTGTGTGTGTGTGTGTGTGTGTGTGTGTGTGTGTGTGTGTGTGTGTGTGTGTGTGTGTGTCCCAGGTGTCCAAGCTGAAGGTGTTGGAGGGCGACAGCACCACCCGCGTGGAGATACAGGTTGTGCGTATGGTGGTAGTCATGGTGATGGCCTTCCTGCTCAGCTGGTTGCCCTACGCGGCCTTCGCCCTATCTGTGATCCTTGACCCCAGCCTCCATATCAACCCTCTCATTGCCACGGTGCCCATGTACCTGGCCAAGAGCAGCACTGTCTACAACCCCATCATATACGTGTTCATGAACAGACAGGTGAGGGACAACACATACAGTACACAAGGAAAGAGGATACCTAGTAGTAGTGGGTAGGGTAGTGCAAGGCTGACCCCCCCTCCACATCCAACAAGAACCCGAACAAAGAGCAGGACAAACTATCCCCCTCAGCACTGCCTGGACTGCGCCAAAATGCAAATTCCTTCCGTTTGAGTTATGTTATAATTGTATTTTTTTGTGGCACAACTGAATGGATTCAACCGAAAAGTGTCTTTCGTATTTAACCCAACCCCTCTGAATCAGAGAGGCTGCCTATTGACATCCACGCCCAGGGAAAAGTTGTTGTTTCATTGGCTTGTTCAAGGGTAAAATAAAGATTTTCTCACCTTACCGGCTCTGGGATATGAACCAGCAACCTCTTGGTTACAGGCCCAACACCCGTAACCGCTAGGCTGAGAGTTGCGTATAACAAGCACCGACACACATACAGTTGAAGTCTGAAGTTTACAAACACTTAGGTTGGATTAAATAAAACTAGTTTTTCAACCCCTTCACAAATTTCTTGTTAACAAACTATAGTTTTGGCAAGTTGGTTAGGACATCTACTTTGTGCATGGCACAAGTCATTTATCCAACAATTGTTTACAGACAGATTATTTCACTTATAATTCACTGTATCACAATTCCAGTGGGTCTACATACACTAACTTTACATACACTAAGTTGACTGTGCCTTTAAACAGCTTGGAAAATTCCAGAAACTTGTGTCATGGCTTTAGAAGCTTCTGATAGGCTAATTGACATCATTTGAGTCAATTGGAGGTGTACCTGTGGATGTATTTCAATGTCTACCTTCAAACTCAGTGCCTCTTTGCTTGACATCATGGGAAAATCAAAAGAAATCAGCCAAGACCCCGGAAAAAAAATTGTAGACCTCCACAAGTCTGGTTCAGCCTTGGGAGCAATTTCAAAACTCCTGAAGGTACCACATTCATCTGTACAAACAATAGTATGCACAGTATAAACACCATGTGCACACGCAGCCGTCATACCGCTCAGGAAGGAGATGCGTTCTGTCTCCTAGAGATGAACGTACTTTGGTGCGAAAGGTGCAAATCAATCCCAGAACAACAGCAAAGGACCTTGTGAAAATGCTGGAGGAAACCGGTACAAAAATATCTATGTCCACAGTAAAAATGAGTCCTATATCGACATAACCTGAAAGGCCGCTCAGCAAGGAGGAAGCCACTGCTCCAAAACCTCCATAAAAAAATGCCAGACTACGGTTTGCAACTGCACATGGGGACAAAGATCGTACTTTTTGGAGAAATATCCTCTGGTCTGATGAAACAAAAATAGAACTGTTTGGCCACAATGACCATTGTTATGTTTGGAGGAAAAAGGGCGAGGCTTGCAAGTAGAAGAACACCATCCCAACCGTGAAGCACCGGGGTGGCAGCATCTTGTTGCGGGGGTGCTTTGCTGCAGGAGGGTCTGGTGCACTTCACAAAATAGATGGCATCATGAGGAAAGAAAATTATGTGGATATATTGAAGCAACATCTCAAGATATCAGTCAGGAAGTTAAAGCTTGATCGCAAATGGGTCTTCCAAATGGACAATGAGCCCAAGCATTCTTCCAAAGTTGTGGCAAAATGGCTTAAGGACAACAAAGTCAAGGTATTGGAGTGGCCATCACAAAGCCCTGACCTCAATCCAATAGAAAATGTGTGGAAAGAACTGAAAAAGCATGTGGGAGCAAGGAGGCCTACAAACTTGACTCAGTTACACCAGCTCTGCCAGGAAGAATGGGCCAAAATTCACCCAACTTATTGTGGGAAGCTTGTGGAAGGCTACCTGAAAGATTTGACCCAAGTTAAACAATTTAAAGACAATGCTACCAAATACTAATTGGGTGTATGTAAACTTCTGAACCCACTGGGAATGTGATGAAATGAATGAAATGAAATAAATCATTCTCTGTACTATTATTCTGACATTTCACATTCTTAAAATAAAGTGGTGATCCTAACTGATCTAAGACAGAGATTTTTTTTAATTATATATACACTGCTCAAAAAAATAAAGGGAACACTTAAACAACACAATGTAACTCCAAGTCAATCACACTTCTGTGAAATTAAACTGTCCACTTAGGAAGCAACACTGATTGACAATACATTTCACATGCTGTTGTGCAAATGGAATAGACAAAAGGTGGAAATTATAGGCAATTAGCAAGACACCCCCCAAAACAGGAGTGATTCTGCAGGTGGTGACCACAGACCACTTCTCAGTTCCTATGCTTCCTGGCTGATGTTTTGGTCACTTTTGAATGCTGGCGGTGCTCTCACTCTAGTGGTAGCATGAGACGGAGTCTACAACCCACACAAGTGGCTCAGGTAGTGCAGTTCATCCAGGATGGCACATCAATGCGAACTGTGGCAAAAAGGTTTGCTGTGTCTGTCAGCGTAGTGTCCAGAGCATGGAGGCGCTACCAGGAGACAGGCCAATACATCAGGAGACGTGGAGGAGGCCGTAGGAGGGCAACAACCCAGCAGCAGGACCGCTACCTCCGCCTTTGTGCAAGGAGGTGCACTGCCAGAGCCCTGCAAAATGACCTCCAGCAGGCCACAAATGTGCATGTGTCAGCATATGGTCTCACAAGGGGTCTGAGGATCTCATCTCGGTACCTAATGGCAGTCAGGCTACCTCTGGCGAGCACATGGAAGGCTGTGCGGCCCCACAAAGAAATGCCACCCCACACCATGACTGACCCATCGCCAAACCGGTCATGCTGGAGGATGTTGCAGGCAGCAGAACGTTCTCCACGGCGTCTCCAGACTCTGTCACGTCTGTCACATGTGCTCATGTGCTCAGTGTGAACCTGCTTTCATCTGTGAAGAGCACAGGGCGCCAGTGGCGAATTTGCCAATCTTGGTGTTCTCTGGCAAATGCCAAACGTCCTGCACGGTGTTGGGCTGTAAGCACAACCCCCAACTGTGGACGTCGGGCCCTCATACCACCCTCATGGAGTCTGTTTCTGACCGTTTGAGCAGACACATGCACATTTGTGGCCTGCTGGAGGTCATTTTGCAGGGCGCTGGCAGTGCACCTCCTTGCACAAAGGCGGAGGTAGCGGTCCTGCTGCTGGGTTGTTGCCCTCCTACGGCCTCCTCCACGTCTCCTGATGTACTGGCCTGTCTCCTGGTAGCGCCTGCATGCTCTGGAGCCTACGCTGACAGACACAGCAAACCTTTTTGCCACAGTTCGCATTGATGTGCCATCCTGGATGAACTGCACTACCTGAGCCACTTGTGTGGGTTGTAGACTCCGTCTCATGCTACCACTAGAGTGAGAGCACCGCCAGCATTCAAAAGTGACCAAAACATCAGCCAGGAAGCATAGAAACTGAGAAGTCGTCTGTGGTCACCACCTGCAGAATCACTCCTGTTTTGGGGGGTGTCTTGCTAATTGCCTATAATTTCCACCTTTTGTCTATTCCATTTGCACAACAGCATGTGAAATTTATTGTCAATCAGTGTTGCTTCCTAAGTGGACAGTTTGATTTCACAGAAGTGTGATTGACTTGGAGTTACATTGTGTTATTTAAGTGTTCCCTTTATTTTTTTGAGCAGTGTATATTAAATGTCAAAACTGAAAAACTGAGTTTAAATGTATTTGGCTAAGGTGTATGTTAACTTCCAACTTCAACTGTACATACAAACACACAACCCTGTGGTCTTCATATTCATGAGCATAGGAATGATTGTGTACTCTATTAAAAAATAAGAGATACATCATAGAATCATAATTTGAAAGGTGAAATATGCATTTTGTTATGTACTGTTTAATAATGAGTATTATCTAGCTGGTGTAGTCCATGTTGTTACTGTGTTATCTTAGAGTATTATCTAGCTAGTGTAGTACATTCAGTGGTGTAAAGTACTTAAGTAAAAATACTTGAAAGTACTACTTAAGTAGGTTTTGGGGGTATCTGTACTTTATTTTGCTATTTTTATTTTTGACAACATTTACTTTTACTCCATTACATTCCTGAACAAAATATTGTACTTTTTACTCCATACATTTTCCATGACACCCAAAAGTACTCAATACATTTTGAATGCTTAGCAGGACAGGAAATTTGTCCAATTCATGCATTTCTTAAGAAAACATCCCTGGTCATCCCTACTGCCTCTGATCTGGTGGATTTACTAAACACACATGCTCCATTTGTAAAAATAAATATTATAAAAACAAGAAAATAGTGGCGTCTGGTTAAAATTGTTTATACTTTTACTTTTGATACTTAAGTATATTCAAAACCAAATACTTTTTAACTTTTACTCAAGTACTATTTTACTGGGTGACTTTCACTTTTACTTGAGTCATTTTCTATTAAGGTATTTTTACTTTTACTCAAGTATGACAATACGGTTCTTTTTCCACCACTGGGTCCATGTTGTTCCTCTGAGTGTGTTGTGTATCTGTCTGTCTCTCTCCAGTTCCGGGATTGTGCTGTTCCTTTCTTGCTGTGTGGTCTGAACCCCTGGGCTTCGGAACCAGTGGGCTCTGAAGCTGATACCGCCCTGTCCTCCGTCAGCAAGAACCCACGAGTCTCACCCCAATGACAGCAACTTTCTATTTTTTCTAAGTTGCTGTTATAAAATATAGTTTGATGTGCAATATTTGGTTGTAACTGTTTCAAGAATACTAATAAAAGTATAGTCCATGATATTTGGACAGAGACATCTCCACGTGTATTGGAGATCATTAGTGTCACAAGGGCTTTAGGTGGATCCGGGTTCCTAATCTTAATCTGATTTACTACAAATATATTTAAATCACCTGCTGCCATATCCCGGTTTAATCTAATCTAAATTAAATGAATCTAAATTCATAACATGATCAAAAGGAGCAATACCAAAGTAATTGTTGCAAACCATGAATTTCACTAAAGAAACGATTGCTGCTTTTAACATTGCTTTTATTGCCTCACACACATGTAAATGACAGCAAAATAGAATATAATGTGTGGAAGTTAAGTGGAGAACCCTCCAACCTACACCCTGACCCCCTCAGTCTCTCAGAGGTTTCCTCCTTCAACAGGGAAGAGAAGGAAGCCACTGAAGGTGCTGAGGTTTTTGAAAGCATTACTGGTCACCTGGAAACCAGACGGTAGGACCAGGGAAACCGTGTCTCCTTTGGCCAGCTGCAGGGTGGCCCCGTTGGACGCAAAGTCTTCATTGTCCCCCTTGTCCTGATACTCATAGACCAGAGCTACCTGCTCATGGTTCTTGTAAAGGGCCACCCCGATGTTGGCCTCACTTTTCCAGGCATAGGAGGTGAAAGTGAAGTAGTAGACTCCATGTACTGGTGCTGTGAATGCTCCTGTATGAATAGACAAGGAAATTCATGAGAATATCTGATTTATAAGGCATTATTAAAAAATGTATAACGGCAAGTTATCCTACCCTAACGGTCCCGCTTTATTCGCCTTTTTTAAAGGTCCCGCTTTATTCGTGGTGTATCTTTATTACTCCTTTATAGAGCATGAAATACAGTTATAGATGATTTGTTACCCATTGATATGTAGTTCTTATAAAGCCAATATGTTATCTGGGAATGTCTCAGCCAGACAAAGCAAGAATTATATGGGAAAATTTGGATGCAGTGGGAGTTGTCTATGTAAATCGCAATAATATTTCAATGGCTGACCTGTCCTGGGGCTGAACGCGTTACCAACGTTGGTGATGACGTGAGAGTGGACCAGGTTGGTGTCTGCCTGGAAGGGCCCGGTGTGGCCGTAGCCCTGCTTGTCCTGGATAGGAGGTCTCAGGGCAGCTGAGAAGGCCACACCTACAGCTGAGTATAACAAAACATATAAATTAGTTGATTTCAGTAGATTTGACATTTACATTTTTTTGCGCCTAACACCCGCACACATGTTTAACTTGCAGTGGCTAAAGAGTAACACTTTATTTGGATAGTCCATGCTTTCCAGAACTATCAGTAGCATTTCAACAAACTATATGCTAACTCTAGCTCTAACCTTAACCCCTACCCTAACCCTAAACTTAACCTTTACCCTTATTCTAAACCTAAACCTAACCCTAACCTTTACCCTTATTCTAAACCTAACCCTAAAATTACCCTTTACCCTTATTCTAAACCTAACCCTAACCTTTACCCTTATTCTAAACCTAACCCTAAACTTAACCTTTACCTTTATTCTAAACCTAACCCTAACCTTTACCTTTACCTTTATTCTAAACCTAACCCTAACCTTATCCTTAGCAAGCAGTTGCTTATCAACAGATTTGTTGATCGTATGACCATCTGTAGAGCATCTACAGATGAAACATCCAGACTATCCATAAAGTGTGAGTGGCTAAAGTTAGTTGATGTTTTTAGTGGCGGTTAAAAGAAAACCAAACCTATGTATCAAAGTTTATCTTGGCCCATTGATAGACAACTTTCAAGTTGAGTAACCATTTAACATTAATTTTTTTAAATACTTAACTTCCCTTTAAATTCAAATCAGCTTATTCAGTCATATCAGATAATTGATTACTGGTCATTGTTCTGTCATTGTTCATTTTCTGTGCACGTATATCATTTATATCTGGTGCATCTAGTTACTATTATATTAAGAAAAAATATATAAAATCCAAAGAGACTTACAGTTGCGTGACTTTCTCAAGTCCTCAACCTCCCTCCTCAGGTTCCCCACCTCGGCAGACAGACCAGAGAAAAGGGTAAAGAAAGGGCCACGGCTGTAATCAGAGATGGAGTGCTTGTTGGTGGAATCATCTGCCTGTCCATAAGACAGACAAACGATCACAATCAGCTGGAGAGGAAGCATCGTCTTCTTCATCATTGTCTTCATCTGGACCTGCAAGCATCTGTGGAGTTGGGTCGTTCCAAGGACGTGTTTATAAAGGATGTCAGGACACATGTGACCAAAGTAAAGGACTTATTGGGAATTATATGTTGAGTGTGGACATTAGAAAGACATAAAGGTTTGTCAGTAATCTGAACTGGGACTATTCCCACCCTCTGTACAAGCACATTTGTTGTGCCTGGGCCAAATACATCATAAGAATCTACAAGAGCAAACTTCACCCTCATTTCCACAAAATCTTATCTTATCAACTGTTCAAATACAGGAAAACTTCTGTCAATTATTGTTTCATTTTCATCTTCTACTGATATGTAAATATAGTATCATGCTTTCAGTCAATGATATTCAGTCTTGTCATCAATCCGACACATTGCACTGGACTGAGAATCTAGCTACAAGTCTGAAGGTGACACAACTGCCTCTAGTTCTCAGGTATCAAGACCGTGGCCACGTCCCAATTATCTCTCCTTCCTCCCAAAGCGTGCACTAGTTCACTTCCCTTCACTGACTTAACAGAAAATGACTGTTATAAGAAACATGGAAACACAACTCTATCCCGTACCTACACCAATCCACTGCGTTTGCATTTTGTTGGAAGTAGTGAACGACACATACAGATCACACACTCAGAACAAACAATAAATCAGTCACAAAGGAGGCCCTAACATGGAACCCACATGGCAAACACAACGGAGGAAGACCCACCTGGAGACAGCACAGGACAGGAGATGAAGGCAGAGGGTCTGACATGGCAACGCCTGGAGCAGAACGCACAAGACCGAAAGGGATGGAGGCGATTCATCGATGGCCTGAAAATCAATGGGCTGTTTACATCAAAGAATACAAAGGCCTAAGTAAGTAAGTGAACGAGTGGACACTTCAGGAGGAAGGAGATATTATTGGGAAGATAATATATAATTTGATATACTGAAGAATATACTTAACTGTCTTATGATTTATATTATCTTGTTTGATATTGTACATTTAATTGTTTATATCTAGGAATGTCCCTGTGACTATACATGCTACTTCTTGTCTAACCATGTCTCAATATGTCAGGCATTAGAGAGTTGATACTGAGAACTACAGGGTATAATTAATCAGTAAGGCCCGAGGGGGTGTGGTATATGGCCAATATACCACATCTAAGTGCTGTTCTCAGCACGACGCAATACGGAGTACCAGACAACTGCCCTTATATTGGCCATATACCACACCCCCTCGGGCCTGATTGCTATTATAAACTGATTACCAACATAATTTGAGCAATAAACATAAATGTTTTGTCATACTCATGGTATACGGTCTGATATACCACGTCGGTCAGCCAATCAGCATTCAGGGCTGGAACCACCCAGTTTATAATACTGTCGTGGCCAAAAGTTTTGAGAATGACACAAATATTAATTTTCACAAAGTCTGCTGCCTCAGTTTGTACGATGGCAATTTGCATATTCTCCAGAATGTTATGAAGAGTGATCAGATGAATTGCAATTAATTGCAAAGTCCCTATTTGCCATGCAAATTAACTGAATCCCCCAAAAACATTTCCACTGCATTTCAGACCTGCCACAAAGGGACCAGCTGACATCATCTCAGTGATTCTCTCGTTAACACAGGTGTGAGTGTTGACGAGGACAAGGCTGGAGATCACTCTGTCATGCTAATTGAGTTTGAATGTCAGACTGGAAGCTTCAAAAGGAGGGTGGTGCTTCGAATTATTGTTCTTCCTCTGTCAACCATGGTTACCTGCAAGGAAACACGTGCCGTCATCATTGCTTTGCACAAAAAGGGCTTCACAGGCAAGGATATTGCTGCCAGTAAGATTGCACCTAAATGAACCATTTATCGGATCATCAAGAACTTCAAGGAGAGCGGTTCAATTGTTGTGAAGAATGCTTCAGGGCGCACAAGAAAGTCCAGCAAGCGCCAGGACCGTTTCCTAAAGTTGATTCAGCTGCGGGATTGGGGCACCACCAGTACAGAGCTTGCTCAGGAATGGCATCAGGGACAGACAGTCATTTTCTCTGATGAATCCCCTTTCCGATTGTTTGGGGCATTCGGAAAAAAGCTTGCCCGAAGAAGACAAGGTGAGCGCTACCATCAGTCATGTGTCATGCCAACAGTAAAGCATCATGAGACCATTAATGTGTGGGGTTGCTTCTCAGCCAAGGGAGTGGGCTCACTCACAATTTTGCCTAAGAACACAGCCATGAATAAAGAATGGTACCAACACATCCTCCGAGAGCAACTTCTCCCAACCATCCAGGAACAGTTTGATGACGAACAATGCCTTTTCCAGCATGATGGAGCGCCTTGCCATAAGGAAAAAGTGGCTAACTAAGTGGCTTGGGGAACAAAACATCGATAGTTTGGGTCCATGGCCAGGAAACTCCCCAGACCTTAATCCCATTGAGAACTTGAGGTCAATCCTCAAGAGGCGGGTGCACAAACAAAACCCCACAAATTCTGACCAACTCCAAGCATTGATTATGCAAGAATGGGCTGCCATCAGTCAGGATGTGGCCCAGAAGTTTATTGACAGCATGCCAGGGCGGATTGCAGAGGTCTTGAAAAAGGGTCAACACTGCAAATATTGACTCTTTGCATCAACTTCATGTAATTGTCAATAAAAGCCTTTGACACTTATGAAATGCTTGTAATTATACGTCACTATTCCATAGTAACATCTGACAAAAATATCTAAAGACACTGAAGCAGCAAACTTTGGGGAAATTAATATTTGTGTCATTCTCAAAACTTTTGGCAACAACTGAATACCGAATGTCCAGAGCATCCTGAAGCTACATCTTATCTTTGACCCCTTACTCTGCTCCCGTTGTACCACTTGGTCTGATATCAGCCAGCTTTTTAGATTGGTTGTCTGTATTTTATTTCCTTCAAAAAATTGTTTATCTGGACCGATGTCCATGTGTCAGAGTACTAGGGCTTGTACCAATATTTACAGTGGTGTGTAATTATGATAAGGGTGTTAAGGTTAAACAATGCGAGAACATTGGATTAGAATGAACCTACTATAAAGTCAAATATTTGTTTATCTATGGAGGTTTTCCTTGGAATGGAGGACTTATCTAAATGCTACTTCCTTGTGCAAATAACGCTTGAATATGAACATGAACAGATGTACTATGGCTTAGGATGGCGCTCTCTCTTGAGGAAAGTGCCAGTAACCAGGATGGATCCGTGGTAAGACAGATAGCAGAGGTCACCATCATCTTCATCCTCCTTTACATCTCACCATCATGATCAGCATGTTCACCAGTTCCAGCATCATCAACCACAAACCATTACTTCCATTTCATCACAGTTCTGTCAATTATCCACATGAGGGAGACCAAACTGAATGACATCAATTTTCAGACTTGTTTATTAGTAGCAGCAATGTACAAATGTAAGGAGAACATGTAAGGAAAACACATTATTTTTATGCTACTGCTGCTCTCTGTTCATCATATATGCATAGTCACTTTAACCATATCTACATGTACATACTACCTCAATCAGCCTGACTAAACGGTGCCTGTATGTAGCCTCGCTACTGTTATAGCCTGTATGTAGCCTCGCTACTGTTATAGCCTGTATGTAGCCTCGCTACTGTTATAGCCTGTATGTAGCCTCGCTACTGTTATAGCCTGTATATAGCCTCGCTACTGTTCTAGCCTGTATGTAGCCTCGCTACTGTTCTAGCCTGTATATAGCCTCGCTACTGTTAAAGCCTGTATGTAGCCTCGCTACTGTTATAGCCTGTATATAGCCTCGCTACTGTTATAGCCTGTATATAGCCTCGCTACTGTTATAGCCTGTATATAGCCTCGCTACTGTTATAGCCTGTATGTAGCCTCGCTACTGTTATAGCCTGTATATAGCCTCACTACTGTTATAGCCTGTATGCAGCCTCGCTACTGTTATAGCCTGTATATAGCCTCGCTACTGTTATAGCCTGTATGTAGCCTCGCTACTGTTATAGCCTGTATATAGCCTCGCTACTGTTATAGCCTGTATGTAGCCTCGCTACTGTTATAGCCTGTATATAGCCTCGCTACCGTTATAGCCTGTATATAGCCTCGCTACTGTTATAGCCTGTATATAGCCTCGCTACTGTTATAGCCTGTATGTAGCCTCGCTACTGTTATAGCCTTTATATAACCTCGCTACTGTTATAGCCTGTATATAGCCTCGCTACTGTTATAGCCTGTATATAGCCTCGCTACTGTTATAGCCTGTATGTAGCCTCGCTACTGTTATAGCCTGTATATAGCCTCACTACTGTTATAGCCTGTATGCAGCCTCGCTACTGTTATAGCCTGTATATAGCCTCGCTACTGTTATAGCCTGTATGTAGCCTCGCTACTGTTATAGCCTGTATATAGCCTCACTACTGTTATAGCCTGTATGTAGCCTCGCTACTGTTATAGCCTGTATATAGCCTCGCTACTGTTATAGCCTGTATGTAGCCTTGCTACTGTTATAGCCTGTATATAGCCTCACTACTGTTATAGCCTGTATATAGCCTCGCTACTGTTATAGCCTGTATATAGCCTCGCTACTATTATAGCCTGTATATAGCCTCGCTACTGTTATAACCTGTATATAGCCTCGCTACTGTTATAGCCTGTATGTAGCCTCGCTACCGTTATAGCCTGTATGTAGCCTCGCTACTGTTATAGCCTGTATATAGCCTCGCTACTGTTATAGCCTGTATATAGCCTCGCTACTGTTATAGCCTGTATATAGCCTCACTACTGTTATAACCTGTATATAGCCTCGCTACCGTTATATCTTTTTTACTGTTTTTATTTCTTTACTTCCCTATTGTTTACCTAATACCGTTTTTGCTCTGTTGGTTAGAGCCTGTAAGTAAGCATTTCACTGTTGTATTCGGCGCACGTGACAAATAAACTTTGATTTGAAAAGAGGATCACGTGTAATGTTTTGTCTCTGACCCTGGGCCACACACAGTAAATACATTTGATTGAATGATTGATTGACTATCCAAACCAATGTACCTTTCTAGAGGCAGACATCCATGAGAAGTACACTACATACCACAGGAGGTTGGTGGCACCTTAATTGAGGAGGACGGGCTGTGTGGTAATGACTGGAGTAGTATAAGTGGAATGGTATCAAATACATCAAACACATGGTTTCCAGGTGTTTGATTTGTTTCCATTTTCTCCGTTCTGGCCATTATTATGAGCCGTTCTCCCCTCAGCAGCCTCCTGTAGTACAGGTCCAAACCTAGATGAGCAGCCTCCTGCAGTACAGGTACAAACCTAGATGAGCAGCCTCCTGCAGTACAGGTACAAACCTAGATGAGCAGCCTCCTGCAGTACAGGTACAAACCTAGATGAGAAGCCTCCTGCAGTACAGGTACAAACCTAGATGAGCAGCCTCCTGTGTGTACATACCCTATGAAGACCTGAAAGGATTTCACTTAGCCTGTTTCTAGGATCTAAGCCACTATTGCTTATATCTATTCAGTCCTATCATACAGTGAGCAAAGCATGCATGCGGGTGTAGTGGCTAGGTGTTGATGTCCAGAGGACTAGCTCCAGACGCCGTTGATGAGTAAAGTAACGGAGGAAAATAGATGGGATATGAATGAGGATGTGTATTTGGTCCGGGCAGACCAGGGCTGTGGCCTTATTATGCAGACTCAGAAGAAAAGACCAGGGAAGTGTCCCAATACTCGGACTCCTTCAGAGAACAGGTTTTATTTTTCACTGTAAGGTCAAGAGTAACACATTGCGTTGACTAGCAGATCCCCTTATGTACAGATCTAGGATCAGCAAGCGTAGCTTCCTGAGCCCCTAACGTTAACCATCGGGGGAAACTGCAAAACTGACCTTAGATCAGTGTCAAGGGGTAACAAACACGAATGGGGTAACTGGTTCAACAGGCCTTACATAGTACAGTTCAGCATCACCGTGGATATCTGCAGACCTGGCTTCAAATACTATTTCAGATATCTCAGTTACTCTCACATACATTTGAAGTAACTATTAAGATACTGTTTATTTGAAAGGACAAGTAGTTTTTATTTGGAAATACATTTGGAAAGTATTTGAAAATAGTCAAATATACTCCCATGCATTTAACCCGGGTATTTGAAAATAGTATTTGAAATAAGTATCCCTGGCTCATTTACAATGCCCTATGAGATAATGTAAGTTAAATGAACATGCACTTAAGTAAAACAATATATTGACTTAAGTCCATGTTAAGTCTATTTATCTCAAGTCTGAAGCAGGCCCTTAGTGACCTCCCCATGCCCTTCTGTTCAGTGACATTGGCAGGCAGAATTACATCAAACAAGGACTCCATCAGTGGAGGCTGCTGAGGGGAGGACAGCTCATAAATATGTCTGGAATGGAGTGAATGGAATGGTAACAAACACATAGAAACCATGTCTTTGATGTGTCCGGTGCCGTTCCATTGATTCCATTCCAGACATTACTATGAGCCGTCCTCCCCTCAGCAGCCTCCACTGGACTCCATGGGTGATGTTGGAAATCCTTGTGTTTCACGGTGATGCTGTCAGTAGTATTGGTACAGGAGTGTGATCCTGTCCTGTAATCCTCCACAAAGACAGGCTGGGAGGTTGTAATAAACCACACACACTTACTGCATGAAGGCTTCAAAGGAAGACAAAATATTTAAAGTATTTAATGAGAAAAACACTCCATCAAACTAAGGATTTTTATTTAGTGTTCACAACTATTTCACCCATCATTGCGCGAGTTCTGTGATGCACACACACCGAACCTCTTCGTAAACTCACACATTCGCGTCACATCACACGCACTCCACTCCCCTTAAACTGTGTGGGGAAACTGTGAGGATGTTGTGTGACCACTAGGTGTCACCAAAGCACAGTAATATAGTGATAGTGAGGCTATGGCGTTATACTCCATCAAACCTCTCAAATCTAAAAAGAAAACATTTACTCTCCTAACTTTATTACATCACTGAAAAAGGGATGAATCTCTCCGGAACTCTACCATTTCATCATTAATCTGTGTTTTTTATCAGGCGTCCTCTAATTCCGTCCTGATAGATACACGTACTATATTATCATACAGCCTTGGCCCGATTATCAATACAGAAATATTGCTCTGGTTTTCAAAATAAGGTTACCTGACTGAGTCTGCTGCCGTATCAAACCTGTACACTGCCTATATACAGACTGATGGATCATCTATGTACATGCTACATACTCTCACACTCTGAGTAGAAGTTGCCCTTAGGTACAGATCTAGGATCAGCTTATGCTCTCCAAATCCTGACTTTAACCATTAGGGGGGAAAGACATAACATAGTACTGACCCTAGATCAGAGTATAGGGACAACTTCATCCTGCTCACACTCTCCCACTCACAGACTCACTGACCTGTACACAACCTGACCACTTGTATACAAAACAGTCATGTTTGGACCCTCTGGGGGGAATTCAATCTAAGTTCAATTCCAGCCTCAGTGTGTTTTGGTCCAGTGGTCTTAGTTCATCTGGTGCCTTCACAACACAGCAGACAACAGAGAGTAAATGCTCTAAAACTGGGGTTAAAACTAACTAAAAAGTAGCCGATAGGTTGCAAGAGGGTAGTCAATGAGGTCACTTCCTATGTTCTACCAATCACTGATCAGTAAACACTATGTGACTCCGCCCTTTCCTGTCCGCTCAAACTGCAGCCATTTCACAAACATGAGACGTCCATATATCCCATGATATATCCATACAAACATGAGACGTCCATATATCCCATGATATATCCATACAAACATGAGACGTCCATATATCCCATGATATATCCATACGGACATGAGACGTCCATATATCCCATGATATATCCCTACAAACATGAGACGTCCATATTTCCCATGATATATCCATACAAACATGAGACGTCCATATTTCCCATGATATATCCATACAAACATGAGACGTCCATATTTCCCATGATATATCCATACAAACATGAGACGTCCATATTTCCCATGATATATCCATACAAACATGCTTTAGCTTCTAAAGGGGGGAGTGAAGTAAAGGGAATGGTTAGGTATTATTATTCTGAGGTTTCTCTTTAAACAGCACTTTAATCCACCCCCAGACTAACTGGAGGAGGGAGACAGATCCATGATCTGATCTGTTGACTGATTCATCATGTAGATGATAAAGTCATCCATACATCTTGTCTGAGCACAGAGCATGTAGTGGGCCATTTTCCAAGAAGCCCTCCTAAACAGGCGTGCCCTATGTTAAACTCTACATGGGGAACATTTAGGCTACACTTCCTTTACCTTATAACCTAGCTAACCTCATGTTCCTGGCTTCTGGGGAACAAGACTACCTTACACCAAGATCCACAAAACTACACTACCCATAAGTCCTGAGCTTAAGGAATGTGCAACACGTTCTCAGTCAGTCACCAGGGTTTCCCACGGGAACACGGCCCGGTGACACAGAGAATTGCATTCTGGGAAATCATTGCTTGTACCTTATTACTAAAGAGTGAAAAGTATGGTCATATATACAGATTAGAAACAAAACAAAACTATATTGTGTGTGTGTGTATAAGAGTGTGTGTGTGTGTGTGTGTGTGTATAAGGGTGTTTGAGTGGGGGGAGCGTTGTTGTGTTTTAGATTCCGTATCTAAGAGGTCAGATCAGGTGCAACAAGAACAGCTCAATGTTAATTAACTCTAAATGGAACATGACAACCAGGCAGTTGAGAATCAAGGTTGTCAGGGGTTCAGGGGTTTCTTCACACTGTTTTAACCCCCTCTGTCTTGTGAGGTGAACTTCTGGCGTGAAGTGTACCTGGGCATCAACAACCCTCCTGTATATTGCTCTGTTGTGTATCCCTATAGCGTGTCATAACAGTATCACATCACATCATACTGATAATAATCTCTTCATAATGCATTGTACTATTGTTGTGTATTGTGTAACTTAGTGTTTCCTAGTGTGCACTTCAGCATAGTGGCCTAGTGAAGTGCCCATTCTTGTTGACTTCTGTAGATACTGTACACTACTGTACACAAGAAGATAACTTTAGTGTCGTTAGTGTATGCTTGGTACCGTATTGGTACCGTATTGGTAAAGTATTGGTACCGTAATGGTACTGTATTCTGCCTGAGTGACTGATTGATGAGGTAATAGAATGGGGGATCAGGTGCTAGAGTCGACCTTCGGGATGCCAGGTCTGAGCACTGTAATGTACAGATGTGTGTGCGGGGGGTACACAATGGATTAAATAGTGAGATTCTCCAGGCTCAGTATGTAATCCATTCCATTCCAAATATGATTTGGAAACAATGGATTAGCATCCTATAGACACGATTCTATGCCTCGTGTGTATGTATGCGCGTGCATACATGTGTGTGTGGGGTAGAGAAATGGACACGTACGGCAGTAGGGTAGTTATCTAGGGGTCGATGTTTCAGCTGTTGGCTGGGGTTAGGGGTTGAGGTGTTGGTTAGGGTTAGGGGTTGAGGTGTTGGTTGGGGTTAGGGGCTGAGGTGTTGGTTAGGGTTAGGGGTTGAGGTGTTGGTTGGGGTTAGGGGTTGAGGTGTTGGTTAAAGTTAGGGGTTAAGGTGTTGGTTGGGGTTAGGGGTTGAGGTGTTGGTTAGGGTTAGGGGTTGAGGTGTTGGTTAAGGTTAGGGGTTAAGGTTAGGGGTTGAGGTGTTGGTTAGGGTTAGGGGTTGAGGTGTTGGTTAGGGTTAGGGGTTGAGGTGTTGGTTAAGGTTAGGGGTTGAGGTGTTGGTTAGGGTTAGGGGTTGAGGTGTTGGTTAAGGTTAGGGGTTGAGGTGTTGGTTAGGGTTAGGGGTTGAGGTGTTGGTTAAGGTTAGGGGTTGAGGTGTTGGTTAAGGTTAGGGGTTGAGGTGTTGGTTAGGGTTAGGGTTAGGGGCTGAGGTGTTGGTTAGGGGTTGAGGTGTTGGTTAAGGTTAGGGGCTGAGGTGTTGGTTAGGCTTAGGGGTTGAGGTGTTGGTTAAGGTTAGGGGCTGAGGTGTTGGTTAGGGTTAGGGGCTGAGGTGTTGGTTGGGGTTAGGGGTTGAGGTGTTGGTTAAGGTTAGGGGTTGAGGTGTTGGTTAGGGTTAGGGGCTGAGGTGTTGGTTGGGGTTAGGGGTTGAGGTGTTGGTTAAGGTTAGGGGTTGAGGTGTTGGTTAAGGTTAGGGGTTGAGGTGTTGGTTAAGGTTAGGGGTTGAGGTGTTGGTTAAGGTTAGGGGTTGAGGTGTTGGTTAGGGTTAGGGGTTGAGGTGTTGGTTAAGGTTAGGGGTTGAGGTGTTGGTTAAGGTTAGGGGTTGAGGTGTTGGTTAAGGTTAGGGGTTGAGGTGTTGGTTAAGATTAGGGGTTGAGGTGTTGGTTGGGGTTAGGGGTTGAGGTGTTGGTTAGGGTTAGGGGCTGAGGTGTTGGTTGGGGTTAGGGGTTGAGGTGTTGGTTAAGGTTAGGGGCTGAGGTGTTGGTTAAGGTTAGGGGCTGAGGTGTTGGTTAGGGTTAGGGGCTGAGGTGTTGGTTAGGGTTAGGGGCTGAGGTGTTGGTTAAGGTTAGGGGTTGAGGTGTTGGTTGGGGTTAGGGGTTGAGGTGTTCTTTAGGGTTAGGGATAGAGGTGTTGGTTAGGGTTAGGGGTTGAGGTGTTGGTTGGGGTTAGGGGTTAGGGGTTGGGGTGTTGGTTAGGGTTAGGGGTTGAGGTGTTGGTTGGGGTTAGGGGTTGAGGTGTTGGTTAGGGTTAGGGGTTGAGGTGTTGGTTGGGGTTAGGGGTTGAGGTGTTGGTTAAGGTTAGGGGTTGAGGTGTTGTTTGGGGTTAGGGGTTGAGGTGTTGGTTAAGGTTAGGGGTTGAGGTGTTGGATAAGGTTAGTGGTTGAGGTGTTGGTTAGGGGTCAAGGTTAGGGTTTATGGTTAGGGTGTGATATGAAAAAGCAGAGTTCTACAGCTCAGTCTAGACTATAGAAAGAAAGAGGGAGAGAGGATCCCTCCCTCACTTTAAACATGCCCGTTCTCTAGCCTGGGGGTGCAGAGGCTCACATTCCCCACCCCCCTCATCCCTCCCCCCTCACTTTAAACATGCCCGTTCTCTAGCCTGGGGGTGCAGAGGCTCACATTCCCCACCCCCCTCATCCCTCCCCCCTCACTTTAAACATGCCCATTCTCTAGCCTGGCGGCGCAGAGGCTCACATTCCCCACCCCCCTTATACCCCCCCACTCCCGTTAGAGCTCACTGATACAGCAAATCCTGTTCAAACCATATCCACTCAGCTTAGTCCAAAGCGACCCTAATCACTGCTGTACTCTGAGCAGTAGAAGAAGCAGCACGGAGGATCGCTCTTCTCATCTTCCTCTTCTTACATATTCATCTTCATGTTCAATTCCTCAAGTCTTCTCATCCTCTGGCTTCATTATGTTAAGTCCTTTGTTTTCTCCATTTATTGTTCCTCAGTCTTGTGTTGTTGTTTTTGTTTTGGGTAGTACTGTGTGTTTTCTCTCCTTCTGTGTGTGTGTGTGTGTGGCAGCGTGTGTGTTGGATTCTTCGGGGTGAGTGTGTGTGGCAGGGTGTGTGTTGGACTCCTTCGGTGTGTGTGGCGGGGTTGGTGTGTGTGTGTTTGTGTGACAGTTCCGTACGTCACTGTCCTCCTCACAACCCCCCCTCCCCCCCAACCCCACCGACACTAAAACAACACACTTTGCCTCCTACTCTTCCCCTGGGCTGAGAGACAGAGACAGACAGAGAGAGAGAGAGAGACAGACAGAGAGAGAGAGAGAGAGAGACAGACAGACAGAGAGAGAGGATGGGGGAAAAGGGATAAGATGATGAATAGAAAGGGAAAGAACAAAAGAAAGAAACATAATATATTAGCACGGTGTTAAACAGACAGGTACCACCCCACACAGACCGGTACCACCCCACACAGACCGGTACCACCCCACACAGACCGGTACCACCCCACACAGACCGGTACCACCCCACACAGACAGGTACTACCCCACACAGACAGGTACCACCCCACACAGACAGGTACCACCCCACACAGACAGGTACCACCCCACACAGACAGGTACCACCCCACACAGACAGGTACCACCCCACACAGACAGGTACTACCCCACACAGACAGGTACCACCCCACACAGACCGGTACCACCCCACACAGACCGGTACCACCCCACACAGACCGGTACCACCCCACACAGACATGTACCACCCTACACAGACAGGTACCACCCCACACAGACCGGTACAACCCCACACAGACAGGTACCACCCCACACAGACAGGTACCACCCCACACAGACAGGTACCACCCTACACAGACAGGTACCACCCCACACAGACAGGTACCACCCCACACAGACAGGTACCACCCTACACAGACAGGTACCACCCCACACAGACAAGTACCACCCCACACAGACAGGTACCACCCTACACAGACAGGTACCACCCCACACAGATAGGTACCACCCCACACAGACAGGTACCACCCCACACAGACAAAGAGGATCGAAACTTCCATCTCTGAAATACAAGTTCATCCAAAACATTTGATGTCAAGTTTGATTTATCCGAGTTCTCCTTAACAGTAGCTCAACATGCACAAAACCAGAACTGTACAAAAAACAACAACACAAAGTCATCTCAAGAACTCTGTCACACACACACACACACACACACACACACACACACACACACACACACACACACACACACACACACACACACACACACACACACACACACACACACACACACACACACACACACACACTGCACCCTGTGGTCACACACACACACACTGCACCCTGTGGTCACACACACTTACAGACAAAACACAAAGGCTACATCTCCCTCTGCAGGAACCTGAACAGAGCTGCAAACATAAAGAGTTTCAATCAAAATGTCTCCTCTCGCTCCCATCCTTCCCAGAATGCCTTCTGTTTGACCTTTCACCCCAACCTCACTGAAATAGAACACTGGGAGGTTTCTCTCTCAGAGAAAAGTACAAAGAAGGCAAATGGTGGAATGATGAACAGAAAAACATGGGCATCGAGAACAGAAGGAGAGAGAGAGAAAGACAGGGAGTCAAGGATGGAGAAGAACATCGGCGGTAAAGTACAGGGGAAGATGGGAAAGAGAGGACATCACCCAGGCAACAAGAAGAACCAGAGAATAAGTAAACAGGGAATATAAGGCAGTATGTCTGAAGGGGACAGAAACACAGTTCATACAGTTATTACAAGTGGAGAATAGAATAGGCACAGATAAGCAGTGGACAGAAAGATAGACATCGGGACATACAGAAAGACATCTGAACTGAAAGTGAGGAAAATGAAGTGAAAGTGAGAGAGAGCATGTATTTACCAGAATGGGAGGGGCAACTCAGCCTGTGGAGGGGGAGGAGAGGCCGTGACTCTGAGCCCTGGGATTGGCTCCTTCTCTCTGGAAGTACTGCGAGGGGGCGGAGCCTAGCTTATGGGCCACTGCTATTTAGGAAGGGGGGGCAAGGTGGTGGTGGTGGGGGGGGCACATGAGAGAGAGACAGAGACAGAGAAAGAGAGAGAGGAAGAGAGAGAGGCAGAGGAGAAGGGGGAGGTGTTTGGTGTTGTCAGAGGCACACGGGAGGAGGAAAGAAATAGAGAGAGGCAGGAAGAGAAGAGAGAAACACACAGAGAGAGTGAGACAGAGTGATAGAGACAGAACCAGTGAACTTGGTAGAGGCAGATGTCAATACGGCACACCAGAGAGCATACAGTGGGGCAAAAAAGTATTTAGTCAGCCACCAATTGTGCAAGTTCTCCCACTTAAAAAGATGAGAGAGGCCTGTAATTTTCATCATAGGTACACTTCAACTATGACAAACAAAATGAGGGAAAAAATCCAGAAAATCACATTGTAGGATTTTTAATGAATTTATATGCAAATTATGGTGGAAAATAAGTATTTGGTCACCTACAAACAAGCAAGATTTCTGGCTCTCACAGACCTGTAACTTATCTTCTTCTGGCTGCAAGGCCTAAGTCGGGATCAATATGACAACAGCCACTTCAAGTGCAGGGCGCGAAATTCAAAATATATATTTTTTTAAATATTTAACTTTCACACATTAACAAGTCCAATACAGCAAATGAAAGGTACACATCTTGTGAATCCAGCCAACATGTCCAATTTTTAAAATGTTTTACAGCGAAAACAGCACGTATATTTATGTTAGCTCACCACCAAATACAAAAAAAGGACAGACATTTTTCACAGCACAGGTAGCATGCACAAAGCCAACCTAACTAACCAAGGACCAACCAAACTAACCAACAAACAACTTCATCAGATGACAGTCTAATAACATGTTATACAATAAATCTATGTTTTGTTTGAAAAATGTGCATATTTCAGGTATAAATCATAGTTTACATTGCAGCTACAATCAGAAATTGCACCGAAAGCAGCCATAATAATTACAGACACCAACGTCAAATACCTAATTACTCATCATAAAACATTTCTGAAAAATACATAGTGTACAGCAAATGAAAGACAGGCATCTTGTGATTCCAGCCAATGTTTCCGATTTATTAAGTGTTTTACAGCGAAAACACAATATAGCGTAATATTAGCTTACCACAATAGCCAGAAAGACAAGCCATTTCCCAGCAGTAAAAGTTAGCGATCATAACAAACCAGTAAAAGATATATAATTTTTCAACTAACCTTGATATTCTTCATCAGATGACAGTCCTATAACATCAGGTTATACATACACTTATGTTTTGTTCGAAAATGTGCTTATTTAGAGCTGAAATCAGTGGTTATACATGTTGCTATCTTAGCTACTTTTTCCACAACGTCCGGATATTTTTCTGACACTTTTTCTGACACACATATTCTGCCCAAATAGCTATTCATAAACATAACTAAAAAATACATGTTGTATAGGAAATGATAGATCCATTAGTTCTTAATGAAATCGCAGTGTTAGAATTCTAAAAAATAACTTCATTACGACATCCAGTTTCGGTATAGCTAGAGTACCCAAACGTTGGGCGCCGACGACTAGTTCACATGTATGACAGATATATGAAATAGCATCATAAAATGTTTCTTACTTTTGCTGATCTTCCATCAGAATGTTGGACAAGGGGTCCTTTGTCAAGAACAATCGTTGTTTGGATTTAGAACGTCCATTTTCCCTCTCGATTTAGCAAGCACACTAGCCAAGTGGCTCGAATCTCTCCATGTCAACAAACGGAAGAGAACGGAACACGGCAAAACTCCCGAAAAAAATTCAATAATTTGATGAAACTATATTGAAAAAACATACTTTACGATGATATGGTCACATGTATCAAATAAAATCAAAGCCGGAGATATTAGTCGCCTATAACGGCAGCTAAACAGAAGGCAAATCCAGGTCCCTCTTCGCGCTCTCCAGAAAAGAAGAAATGGGGGTCACGTCATACAAAGAGCTTGTATTCCACTTCAGACCAAGATAAACACTAAATTTCTTCTCTCACCGCCTCTTGACATCCAGGGGAAGGTGTATGACGTGCATGTATACTAATACGTATCATGCACATTTATAGGCAGGAAGTAGAACAGAGCCTCGATTTCAGACTTTCCACTTCCTGGTCAGGATGTTTGTGCCAAATGAGTTCTGTTTGACTCACAGATATAATTCAAACGGTTTTAGAAACTAGAGAGTGTTTTCTATCCAATAGTAATAATAATATGCATATTGTACGAGTAAGAATTGAGTACGAGGCCGTTTGAAATGGGCACCTTTTATCTGGCTACTCAATACTGCCCCTGCAGCCCAAACAGGTTATTCTTTAAGAGGCTCCTCTGTCCTCCACTCATTACCTGTATTAATGGCACATGCTTGAACTTGTTAACAGTATAAAAGACACCTGTCCACAACCTCAAACAGTCACACTCCAAACTCCACTATGGCCAAGACCAAAGAGCTGTCAAAGGACACCAGAAACAAAATTGTAGACCTGCACCAGGCTGGGAAGACTGAATCTGCAATAGGTAAGCAACTTGGTTTGAAGAAATCAACTGTGGCAGCAATTATTAGGAAATGGAAGACATACAAGACCACTGATAATCTCCCTCGATCTGGGCTCCACGCAAGATCTCACCCCGTGGGGTCAAAATGATCACAAGAACGGTGAGCAAAAATCCCAGAACCACGCGGGGGGACCTAGTGAATGACCTGCAGAGAGCTGGGACCAAAGTAACAAAGCCTACCATCAGTAACACACTACGCCGCCAGGGACTTAAGTCCTGCAGTGCCAGATGTGTCCCCCTGCTTAAGCCAGTACATGTCCAGGCTCGTCTGAAGTTTGCTAAAGAGCATTTGGATGATCCAGAAGAAGATTGGGAGAATGTCATATGGTCAGATGAAACCAAAATATAACTTTTTGGTAAAAACTCAACTCGTCGTGTTTGGAGGACAAAGAATGCTGAGTTGCATCCAAAGAACACCATACCTACTGTGAAGCATGGGGGTGGAAACATCATGCTTTGGGGCTGTTTTTCTGCAAAGGGACCAGGACGACTGATCCGTGTAAAGGAAAGAATGAATGGGGCCATGTATCGTGAGATTTTGAGTGAAAACCTCCTTCCATCAGCAAGGGCATTGAAGATGAAACATGGCTGGGTCTTTCAGCATGACAATGATCCCAAACACACCGCCCGGGCAACAAAGGAGTGGCTTCGTAAGAAGCATTTCAAGGTCCTGGAGTGGCCTAGCCAGTCTCCAGATCTCAACCCCATAGAAAATCTTTGGAGGGAGTTGAAAGTCTGTGTTGCCCAGCAACAGCCCCAAAACTTCACTGCTCTAGAGGAGATCTGCATGGAGGAATGGGCCAAAATACCAGCAACAGTGTGTGAAAACCTTGTGAAGACTTACAGAAAACGTTTGACCTCTGTCATTGCCAACAAAGGGTATATAACAAAGTATTGAGATAAACTTTTGTTATTGACCAAATACTTATTTTCCACCATCATTTGCAAATAAATTCATTAAAAATCCTACAATGTGATTTTCTGGATTCTTTTCTCTCATTTTGTCTGTCATAGTTGAAGTGTACCTATGATGAAAATTACAGGCCTCTCTCATCTTTTTAAGTGGGAGAACTTGCACAATTGGTGGCTGACTAAATACTTTTTTGCCCCACTGTAGTTCACACTAGCATGGGGTAGATGGTGTGAACCAGGCATGGCTCTGCAAATCACAAGACAGAGTCCCAAGACACGGTGTGTGACACATTATGACCACACTGCAATATGAGAAACACAGAAAGCTCATAGACAGAGAGAGAGGCACAGAGACAGAGAGAGAGGCACAGAGACAGCAACATACATCAACAGAGATGAAGCGATATAGACACATAACAAATATATATACAGTACTGTGCAAAAGTTTTGGGCAGGTGTGAAAAAATGCTTTAAAGTAAGAATTCTTTCAAAAATAGACATGTTAATAGATTATATTTATCAATTAACTAAATGCAAAGTGAGTGAACAGAATAAAAATCTAGATCAAATCCTTATTTGGTGTGACCACCCCTTGGCTTCAAAACAGCATAAATTCTTGTCGGTACACTTGCACAAAGTCAGGGATTTTGTAGGCATGATCATCAATTCAATATGTATCATTAACAGAAACAGAAACAGCTGTGTAGGAGGAATAAAACTGGGCGAGGAACAGCCAAACTTAGCTAACAACAGTTTACTGTCAAAGGTCATACACCATGGCAACACTGAGCCCAGCAACAAGACACAAGGTAGTTATACTGCATCAGAAAGGTTCTCTCCCAGGCAGACATGTCAAGGCAGACAGGGGTTTCCAGATGTGATGTCCAAGCTCTTTTGAAAAAGCACAAAGAAACGGGCAACGTTGAGGACCGTAGACGCAGTGGTCGGCCAAGGAGACTTACTGCAGCAGATGAGAGACACATCGTGCTTACTTCCCTTCACAATCGGAAGATGTCCAGCAGTGCCATCAGCTCAGAACTGGCAGAAAACAGTGGGACCCTGGTACACCCATCTACTGTCTGGAGAAGTCTGGTCAGAAGAGGCCTTCATGGAAGACTTGCGGCCAAAAAGTCACACCTCCGACATGGTAACAAGGCCAAGCGACTCAACTATGCAGGAAAACACAGGAACTGGGTGCAGAAAAATGGCAGCAGGTGCTCTGGACTGATGAGTCAAAATGTGAAATATTTGGCTGTAGCAGAAGGCAGTTTATTCGCTGAGGGGCTGGAGAGCGGTACACAAATGAGTGACTGCAGGCAAGTGGAGCATGGTGGAGGTTCCTTGCAAATTTGGGGCTGCATTTCTGCAAATGGAGTTGGGGATTTGGTCAGAATGAATGGTCTCCTCAATGCTGAGAAGTACAGGCAGATACTTATCCATTATGCAAAAAAAATCTATACCATCAGGGAAGGCATCTGATTGGCATCTGATTGGCCCCAAATGTATTCTGCAGCATGACAACGACCCCAAACATACAGTGAAAGTCATTAAGAACTATCTTCAGCGTAAAGAAGAACAGGGAGTCCTAGAAGTGATGGTACGGCCCCCACAGAGCTCTGATATCAACATCATCGAGTCTGTCTGGGATTACATGAAGAGAGAGAAGCAACTTAGACGGCCTAAATCCACAGAAGACCTGTGGTTAGTTCTCCAGGATGTTGGGGCCAACCTACCTGCCGAGTTCCTTCAAAAACTGTGTGCAAGTGTACCTACAATAATCGATGCCGTTTTGAAGCCAGGGGGTGGTCACACCAAATATGGATATGATGAATATTTTTCTGTTCACTCACTTTGCATTTAGTTAATTGATAAATATCATCTATTAATATGTTTATTTTTGAAAGCGTTCTTACTTTATAGCATTTTTTCACACCTGCCTAAAACCTTTTCACAGAACTGTAAATATATATATATATAGAGAGAGAGAAAGTATGCAGGAGACAGGCTCATATGGCTTGAGACAATCCAGATTTCCCATTTCTACTCCAACTATTGTCCCCCCCAACCCACCTCTCTAACCCACCTCTCTAACCCCAGCAGGGCTCACCTGACTCTGGGAAGGTTGAAGACCTCTTCCCTGGGTCTCTCTGAAGCTGAATGTTCTTCACAGAGAAGATGGAGGAGGCTGAAATGAGGGAGACACATCAGGGAAAGAGTGTCACATCTACCTTTTCTCTCAGACACGCTGCGAGCCAGGCGTGGTCGTGGAGTAGAGTGGGTTTGGCATGGGTTTGTTGATATACTTTGTTGGTTAAGGTTTGGCATGGGTTAGTTGATATACTTTGTTGGTTAAGGTTTGGCATGGGTTAGTTGATATACTTTGTTGGTTAAGGTTTGGCATGGGTTTGTTGATATACTTTGTTGGTTAAGGTTTGGCATGGGTTAGTTGATATACTTTGTTGGTTAAGGTTTGGCATGGGTTAGTTGATATACTTTGTTGGTTAAGGTTTGGCATGGGTTAGTTGATATACTTTGTTGGTTAAGGTTTGGCATGGGTTTGTTGATATACTTTGTTGGTTAAGGTTTGGCACGGGTTTGTTGATATACTTTGTTGGTTAAGGTTTGGCATGGGTTTGTTGATATACTTTGTTGGTTAAGATAAGGTGTATAGATGTAGTGGGGTTATGAAAGGTTGAGCTGAAGACTCACTGTCAGACAGTGTCTGAACCTGCTCCCCCAGGCTCCTGAAGTATGGATGTCTCAGAGCCTCCTCAGCCGATACACGCTTCATCGGCTCAAACTAGAGCGAGCGAGAGAGCGAGCGAGAGAGAGAGAGAGAGAGAGAGAGAGAGAGAGAGAGAGAGAGAGAGAGACAGAGAGAGAGAGACAGAGAGAGGGGGGGTCATATATTTACATTGGTCTGTGTCTAAAGTGAACACATGAATTGTTTTAGGATTTTGTCCTCCATACTTGTTCTGTCCTTCCATCTTACCTGTAGTAGCAGTGAAAGAAGGTCATGTCCATCACTGTCTATCCTAGAAGAGAGGAAATGGGGGAGGAAGAGAGAGAGGGAAAGAGAGAGGGGGGTTTTAGAGCACAAAAACAACACTGTTCAAGGATGACCGATTCCTACAGTGAAGGACATACAGTAGCTGTACTTTGATGCCTGTGTGTTCAGGTGTGACTACAGTTCCCATTAATGAATCAATCTCACCTACAGATAATAGACTGACAACCAGTGGTTTACACAGACACACACAGACCTGGGTGCGTGGTTGACCAGGGGCTCAGCGTGGTAACGGGGGAACTTGTAGGTCTTAAACTCCTCGCTGGTGGTAATCCCAGGCCAGGTCAACTCTGTTGGTGTGCCTGACAGACAGACAGACAGACAGACAGACAGACAGACAGACAGACAGACAGACAGACAGACAGACAGACAGACAGAGAAAGCGTCCGTCAATATATCTGCATGTACACACACACACTATACACAGTGTATATCCACTGCCTGTGCAGACTTGCTGCTCACCTAGGATACGGAATATCAAGTGCAGCTCATCCTCCACTGTGGAGCCAGGGAACAGTGGTCTGCCTGTCATCATCTCATAGAAGATACAACCCACTCCCCTACACAAGGGCAGAGAGAACCACAGTTAGAAGACAGTGCACTCCCTTTTCAACCATGTTAGAGCACACTTAAAGCCCATCAGAATGGTGCTGGAGGAAGTGGTGATGTCACATCCTAGTGCTTTACAATACATTATCTCCCTGAGGGAGCACAGAGATGGAGATAATTCTACTTTGTGTGTATGTGCATGCGCGTGTGTGTGTGTGTGTGGGTGTGTGCATGCGTGTAAGTAAATAAGTAAGTAAGAAAAGCACAGTCAAAAGAGAGTCGAGGGGCACCGGTGAGAAGTGCATTAGACTGAGACAAAGCAGGAGAGAGAGAGAGACAGAGAGGGAGAGAGATAGGGAGGGAGAGAAAGAGAGAGAGAGAGAAATAGGGGAGAGAGAGAGAGAGGGAAGAGAGAGGAGAGAGAGAGAGAGAGAGAGAGAGAGAGAGAGAGAGAGAGAGAGAGAGAGAGAGAGAGAGAGACAGACAGACAGACAGACAGACAGACAGACAGACAGACAGACAGAGTGGATGGGGGTAAAATGACAGGGCTT
>NC_074672.1:33681327-33693827 GCF_029448725.1 Salvelinus fontinalis | reverse complement strand
AGCTTAATCACATTATCCTGCTACACTTTCACAGTTTAAATCACATTATCCTGCTACACTTTCACAGTTTAAATCACATTATCCTGCTACACTTTCACACCTTAAATCACATAATCCTGCTACACTTTCCCAGTTTAAATCACATTATCCTGCTACACGTTCACAGCTTAAATCATATTATCCTGCTACACTTTCCCAGTTTAAATCACATTATCCTGCTTCACTTTCCCAGTTTAAATCACATTATCCTGCTACACTTTCACAGCTTAATCACATTATCCTGCTACACTTTCACAGCTTAATCACATTATCCTGCTACACTTTCACAGCTTAAATCACATTATCCTGCTACACTTTCCCAGTTTAAATCACATTATCCTGCTACACGTTCACAGCTTAAATCACATTATCCTGCTACACTTTCCCAGTTTAAATCACATTATCCTGCTACACTTTCACAGCTTAATCACATTATCCTGCTACACGTTCACAGCTTAAATCACATTATCCTGCTACACTTTCCCAGTTTAAACCACATTATCCTGCTACACTTTCCCAGTTTAAATCACATTATCCTGCTACACTTTCACAGTTTAAATCACATTATCCTGCTACACTTTCACAGCTTAAATCACATTATCCTGCTACACTTTCCCAGTTTAAATCACATTATCCTGCTACACTTTCCCAGTTTAAATCACATTATCCTGCTACACTTTCCCAGTTTAAATCACATTATCCTGCTACACTTTCCCAGTTTAAATCACATTATCCTGCTACACTTTCACAGCTTAAATCACATTATCCTGCTACACTTTCACAGCTTAAATCACATTATCCTGCAACACTTTCACAGTTGAAATCACATTATTCTGCAACACTTTCACAGTTTAAATCACATTATCCTGCAACACTTTCACAGTTTAAATCACATTATTCTGCAACACTTTCACAGTTTAAATCACATTATCCTGCTACACTTTCCCAGTTTAAATCACATTATCCTGCTACACTTTCCCAGTTTAAATCACATTATCCTGCAACACTTTCACAGCTTAAATCACATTATCCTGCTACACTTTCACAGTTTAAATCACATTATCCTGCTACACTTTCCCAGTTTAAATCACACTATCCTGCTACACTTTCACAGCTTAAATCACATTATCCTGCTACACTTTCCCAGTTTAAATCACATTATCCTGCTACACGTTCACAGCTTAAATCACATTATCCTGCTACACTTTCCCAGTTTAAATCACATTATCCTGCTTCACTTTCCCAGTTTAAATCACATTATCCTGCTACACTTTCACAGCTTAATCACATTATCCTGCTACACTTTCACAGCTTAATCACATTATCCTGCTACACTTTCACAGTTTAAATCACATTATCCTGCTACACTTTCACAGTTTAAATCACATTATCCTGCTACACTTTCACAGCTTAAATCACATAATCCTGCTACACTTTCCCAGTTTAAATCACATTATCCTGCTACACGTTCACAGCTTAAATCACATTATCCTGCTACACTTTCCCAGTTTAAATCACATTATCCTGCTTCACTTTCCCAGTTTAAATCACATTATCCTGCTACACTTTCACAGCTTAATCACATTATCCTGCTACACTTTCACAGCTTAATCACATTATCCTGCTACACTTTCACAGCTTAAATCACATTATCCTGCTACACTTTCCCAGTTTAAATCACATTATCCTGCTACACGTTCACAGCTTAAATCACATTATCCTGCTACACTTTCCCAGTTTAAATCACATTATCCTGCTACACTTTCACAGCTTAATCACATTATCCTGCTACACGTTCACAGCTTAAATCACATTATCTTGCTACACTTTCCCAGTTTAAACCACATTATCCTGCTACACTTTCCCAGTTTAAATCACATTATCCTGCTACACTTTCACAGTTTAAATCACATTATCCTGCTACACTTTCACAGCTTAAATCACATTATCCTGCTACACTTTCCCAGTTTAAATCACATTATCCTGCTACACTTTCCCAGTTTAAATCACATTATCCTGCTACACTTTCCCAGTTTAAATCACATTATCCTGCTACACTTTCCCAGTTTAAATCACATTATCCTGCAACACTTTCACAGTTTAAATCACATTATTCTGCAACACTTTCACAGTTTAAATCACATTATCCTGCAACACTTTCACAGTTTAAATCACATTATTCTGCAACACTTTCACAGTTTAAATCACATTATCCTGCTACACTTTCCCAGTTTAAATCACATTATCCTGCTACACTTTCCCAGTTTAAATCACATTATCCTGCAACACTTTCACAGCTTAAATCACATTATCCTGCTACACTTTCACAGTTTAAATCACATTATCCTGCTACACTTTCACAGCTTAAATCACATTATCCTGCTACACTTTCACAGTTTAAATCACATTATCCTGCTACACGTTCCCAAATGTCAAACACAATATTGACCTGGAGTTGCTTGCCTACAGTAATCTGTCAGTAGTACACAGGGTCATTTGGCAATGGTTCGCCTTGACACTTGGTACGCTGAGGTGATTTCAGATCCAAACACACACATCTGTATGTGACAGCGGCTGTCAGGATCCCTCAGCCTTGTTGGGGAGTAGCGCTGCTCATGTAGGTGGAATCATTTGGACAGAACAACCGCCCCCCCCACATACACACACACTTGCCCCCCAGGCAATCCCCGCGCAGGAAAATAAATCTGCAGGCTTTCAGGCAGTTTAAGCGTGGCTGACACAGTGGAGGATGTGTGTATGACCTAACCAATGGTCTTTCTGTCTGTCTAGCATCCCCCTCCCTCCTTAGCTCATTGGTACTTAAAGTATAGTATAGTATAGTACTGTTCAGACAGATTATGTACTATGTGTGTATGTATGTGTGTGTGTGTGTGTGTGTGTGTGTGTGTGTGTGTGTGTGTGTGTGTGTGTGTGTGTGTGTGTGTGTGTGTGTGGTACAGTGGATCCTCCGATAAGCCAATGTTAGTCCTAACTAATATATCAGCTGGGTAATGGGTTCATTCCATTCCCAACGCTTCACTGGCTCTGCTCTCTGCTCGCAGAACAGAACTAGGTCAAACCTACTTTATTGGACCAAAATGAAACAACAAAAACAAATAAGTGTGTGTGTGTGTGTGTGTGTGTGTGTGTGTGTGTGTGTGTGTGTGTGTGTGTGTGTGTGTGTGTGTGTGTGTGTGTGTGTGTGTGTGTGTGTGTGTGTGTGTGTGTGTGTGTGTGTGTGTGTGTGAAGCAAATGATGCCACGCAAGAGACAGGGGGTTGACATAGACAGAGAAGGAGAAACAGATAGAGAAAGAGATAGAGGGAGGGAGGGAGAGAGATAGGGGAAAAGGAAGGATGCTAGGAGAGAAAAGGGAAGGATGGATGGAAGGAAGTAAGGAAGAAAGGAGAGTGCGAGGAGAGATCCATTTCATGAACAACGATGGCCACTGAGCGTGACCGTGAGGAGTGGACAGACACCACAGCTCAATCAATTTAATGATGACATCATCAATCAATGAATTACAAACAGCCAATGGGAAAAATAATGTTTTACACTGACACCTCATTCTAACCGGGCAGTTGAATATCACGTATCTGAAATTTCACGCATGGCTCTCGACCTTCGCCTCTCCCGAGTCCGTACGGGAGTTGCAGCGATGGGAGAAGAGTGTAACTACCAAATGGATATCATGAAATTGTGGAGAAAAAAGGGGTAAAAGTAAAAAAATATATATGTTTTTATTAAATAACAAAATACAAAAAAGTGTTGCAGGGTTTTGATTTCATTCAGATTAACAGGAAAGTGAGAGGAGTTGCTGAGTGTTGTGTGGTTTGATATGATGCAAGACATGCTTCCAACCAACAGGGGTCACCTGTCGGACTCCATCACTTCTTACCCCCTCCATCCAACCAACGCTCTTCCTTCCCCCCAAGCGTCTTTTAACGCAACGGAACACTGAATCTTACTGGACGACACAGTGAATAATTGATGGGGATTGGGAGACGACTATGAAAGAAAAAAGATAGCCTCAGTGCCTCGGGGTCAAAGGTCAGGATATACAATTACAGATAATTAATTATCCTCTACTGTGCCCCTACTTCCATCTAGATGAGAGAATCATTTTTAACATGATCAGTGTTTCAGTTACACATTGACTCCTGAGGATGCCCTTGAAGTAGGATGTCGGCCATTTTGACAGCTGTACCTCCAGACCGTTTGTCTGTCCATATCTAAAATATGATGTATTTTATCATTTTCAGTAGAATGGACTTCTTCCTGAAAGAAAACCCAGATTCGATACGGGCGTTCTAAACAGGATGTTTCATCACAGTAACTGATCCTGTGTTTAAAGGCTGGTACAGTTAGTGTTTCAAGAATGTGCCAACTGGCAAATGGAACTTTTTTGTATTTCTTTATTTAACTAAGCAAGTCAGTTAAGAACAACTTCTTATTTTACAATGACGGTCTACCAAACCCTCCCCTAACCCGGACGACGCTGGGCAAATTGTGTTAGCCGTCCTATGGACCTCCCGATCACGGCTGGTTGTGATACAACCCGGGATCGAATCAGGGTCTGTAGTGACGCCTCTAGCACTGAGATGCAGTGCCTTAGACCGCTGCATCACTCGGGAGCTTCTGCTAGGTTTTATGTCAGTTAATTAAAAAACTATGCTCTGTCAAAACAATTACAGAGAGAATTTTATTTTTAAATTAGGCACTTGAAGGGATAAAAATATTTATCTCGAAATAGACTGATTGCATGACAAATTTCAGGTGTCCAGTGACAGTATTTGAATAAAGACTTCAGACTATTTCAATTTCGTCATTCCATCTACACAAGAATGATATAAGCATGAACATGTAATGACCAGTGTATCACACATAATGTTACCCAACTGTGAGAATGATAATATTAATGTCTGCAATGAATTTAGACTCAGTAATGCCCAAGTATACAGCATTATGAACCCTACTACAGTACACTCTCACCCATATTACACTGACCATCAATACTGAGGAATGCTGGGAAATACAGTACCACAAACCGTCCGGTCATATCCACCCTGAAACATACCTGAACCAATCAGGTTCACCGAAAGCCCCAACCCCAACCTGACCTCTACTGACACTGTAGTTTACCATCAAACAAACATACATCACTCCTGCATGTCCTTCTTCCACTCCTCTATTCCCCCATCATTCCCTCTCTATGTGTGTATCTAGCTCTTTACTTCCTTCCAATCACTTATCTCTCTGTCCTCCTTCCTATCAGTCATTTATTATCTCTCTGTCCTCCTTCCTATCAGACATTCATTATCTCTCTGGCCACCATCCTACCAGTCATTAATTATCTCTCTGTCATCCTTCCTACCAGGCATTCATTGTCTCTCTGTCCGCCATCCTACCAGTCATTAATTATCTCTCTGTCCTCCTTCCTACCAGGCATTCATTATCTCTCTGTCCTGTGTATTGCATCAGAGGTCTGTCTCCAAGGTATTCCAGTGTTTTTCCATCCGGGAGGAGCACTGCAGGGCATACTGACTCCACTACTGAATTATAGATATCTGTTACATCACACACACATGCACACACACGCCTGCCACTCATTTGCAGCACTCGCCTCTAACCACACAAACACCTTACACCTGACCCCTCCCCCATTCATCCTTCTTCTATAAAAACGCCACTCTCCATCCCTTCCTCTATCCCTCCCTTCAAATGTTCCTCTTTTATCCTCATTTCATCTCTCTAAGACTCATTAAATCACTTCAAACAGAGAGAAGGAGAGGGGCCTGGTCTCACTCCATAACTACAGGAGAGAAGGAGAGGGGCCTGGTCTCACTCCATAACTACAGGAGAGAAGGAGAGGGGCCTGGTCTCACTCCATAACTACAGGAGAGAATGAGAGGGGCCTGGTCTCACTCAATAACTACAGGAGAGAAGGAGAGGGGCCTGGTCTCACTCAATAACTACAGGAGAGAAGGAGAGGGGCCTGGTCTCACTCCATAACTACAGGAGAGAAGGAGAGGGGCCTGGTCTCACTCAATAACTACAAGAGAGAAGGAGAGGGGCCTGGTCTCACTCCATAACTACAGGAGAGAATGAGAGGGGCCTGGTCTCACTCAATAACTACAGGAGAGAAGGAGAGGGGCCTGGTCTCACTCAATAACTACAGGAGAGAAGGAGAGGGGCCTGGTCTCACTCCATAACTACAGGAGAGAAGGAGAGGGGCCTGGTCTCACTCAATAACTACAGGAGAGAAGGAGAGGGGCCTGGTCTCACTCAATAACTACAGGAGAGAAGGAGAGGGGCCTGGTCTCACTCAATAACTACAGGAGAGAAGGAGAGGGGCCTGGTCTCACTCAATAACTACAGGAGAGAAGGAGAGGAGCTTGGTCTCACTCAATAACTACAGGAGAGAAGGAGAGAGGCCTGGTCTCACTCAATAACTACAGGAGAGAAGGAGAGGGGCCTGGTCTCACTCAATAACTACAGGAGAGAAGGAGAGGGGCCTGGTCTCACTCAATAACTACAGGAGAGAAGGAGAGAGGCCTGGTCTCACTCAATAACTACAGGAGAGAAGGAGAGAGGCCTGGTCTCACTCAATAACTACAGGAGAGAAGGAGAGAGGCCTGGTCTCACTCAATAACTACAGGAGAGAAGGAGAGGGGCCTGGTCTCACTCAATAACTACAGGAGAGAAGGAGAGGGGCCTGGTCTCACTCAATAACTACAGGAGAGAAGGAGAGGAGCCTGGTCTCACTCAATAACTACAGGAGAGAAGGAGAGAGGCCTGGTCTCACTCAATAACTACAGGAGAGAAGGAGAGGGGCCTGGTCTCACTCAATAACTACAGGAGAGAAGGAGAGGGGCCTGGTCTCACTCCATAACTACAGGAGAGAAGGGGAGGTGCCTGGTCTCACTCCACAACTACAGGAGAGAAGGAGAGGGGCTTGGTCTCACTCAATAACTACAAGAGAGAAGGAGAGGGGCCTGGTCTCACTCAATAACTACAGGAGAGAAGGAGAGGGGCCTGGTCTCACTCAATAACTACAGGAGAGAAGGAGAGGGGCCTGGTCTCACTCAATAACTACAGGAGAGAAGGAGAGAAAGTACTCCAGGCTCACATGTCTAATGCAGAATGCATCGGTCCCCTACACACACAAAAAGTAGGGTTCCTCAATGGTTATTTGGAAAGGGTGATGGTTCTACGTGGAACCATAATGACTTAAATAACATTTTGATCCCTCTATTTGTTCTTTACAATTCACTAAAAGGTTCTCTCCTCTTTCAGTGATAATGTAAGGGAGGTGGCTCATTCAAATATTTTAGGGAGTGGTTTGCGCACAGCTCTTCTTGCGCAACCATGAGTGAGCATGTCAATCCACTTTATCTAATGTCTTGTTTTATGTCAGTACATATTACATATGACTATGGTCAGTGACAGTATCTTGTGAAAGACTCTCGTATGGCCTTGCGTCAATTGAGAACAGTTGGCTAAATCAGTCAGTGGTTGTCACTTCTCTCCTCGGGGACCCCCAGCTGTTCCAGAGGTATCTCTCTTGATTCAACTTGTCAATTAACACAATAAAAACACCTATGGAATTTTAACAATATAATATGGCTGACCAGAATAAAGAACCCTGTATGGTTCTTCAAAAGGATCTACAACGAACCTTTCAGAATGAGATATTTTTCATTCTCCATTAAGGTTCTATAAAAAAAATAGCCCCAAAAATGGTTCCACTATGGTGACAAGCCAAATAGCCCGTATCTGGTACTATGGTCAGCATTAACATATCTGTGTGTACTGGGCCATAGACAGGAACTATGGTCAGCATTAACATATCTGTGTGTACTGGGCCATAGACAGGAACTATGGTCAGCATTAACCTATCTGTGCTTGCCAACATTTGTATATCCATGTTGTCATGACAATCTTCTCATATGGTCGCTTTGCCTTCCTGTCAAATGTCTTATCCACACTCAGAAACACAGGCACAACCAACATCTTCAGCTTGACACAATGGTATTGTAGGACCATACTGCTTTCATTTCAAAGAACTACACAAATGTGCCCGCGCAGTTGCGCACGCACGCACGCACACACACACACACACACACACACACACACACACACACACACACACACACACACACACACACACACACACACACACACACACACACACACACACACACACACACACACACACACACACACACACACACACTCAAAGGAAAACAGCTGACTCAGACTACATTGCAGCTTGCCAAGTTAAGAGCAGAGAGCAGAGTGTGGACTGACCAATGAGGCTCTTCGTAGCCTGCGGCTCATGGGCTTGTCGAAGGGCGGACTGTTCATGGCAAACTTCTCCAGGTAGCCTTCCGGTAGCCTGATGTCAGCCGGCAGAGACAGGCGCTTGTTTATGTCCTGGAGAGAGAGAGAGGGGGAGAGAGCCAGGTGGGAGAGAGACACAGAGACAGGCGCTTGTTTATGTCCTAGAGATAGAGAGAGGTGGGAGAGAGACACAGAGACAGACGGTTGTTTATGTCCTAGAGATAGAGCCATGTGGGAGAGAGACACAGAGACAGGGATGAGATTATAACTGTATGTTCAATCATTTAATCAAATCAATATTATTATTGTGATATATTTTCTGTATATAAGAGGCCTGTTCAGGCAATGCAGTCAATTTAGGAAGTAGATTGAAAATACAATACTGAAAGGTCCTCTGAATGAATTTACTGAATTGAAATGGAATTGACACCCTGGTTGTGATACATCCATTACTAACAATCACATCTGTAGTCCACATTGAACTACATCTCCCAACATACCTCACTCCTCTATGCCTGCTCTAGGCAGGGTGCCAATCATCCCGGGTTTCCATGGCAGCACTGCCTGGCCCAGACCCAACCTTCCCACAGGATATGTCCCCAATGTGTGTGTGTGTGTGTGTGTGTGTGTGTGTGTGTGTGTGTGTGTGTGTGTGTGTGTGTGTGTGTGTGTGTGTGTGTGTGTGTGTGTACGTGTACGTGTGTGTGTACGTGTGTGTGTGTGTGTGTACGTGTGTGTGTGTGTGTGTACGTGTGTGTGTGTGTGTGTGTGTGTGTGTGTGTGTGTGTGTGTGTGTGTGTGTGTGTGTGTGTGTGTGTGTGTGTGTGTGTGTGTGTACGTGTGTGTGTGTGTACGTGTGTGTGTGTGTGTATGTGTGTGTGTGTGTGTGTGTGTGTGTGTGTGTGTGTGTGTGTGTGTGTACGTGAACACGTACACAAGCACAATGGTCATAACCAACATTTGCAGCTTGACACAATGGCATTGGAGGACCATACTGCTTACATTTTACAACAAAGAACTACACAAATGAAAATGTAAACTCTATATTTGGCCATGTATGAATATCGAATCTTAATGTTTTGTAGAGATGAAAGGCTGTTAGCACATTGAATGGAGAGAAAACAACATGGAACCAGAGCTGTGACGATCTGCTGGTAATTGACTGTTATTTAACATAAACATGTTTAGCATCTCTGGGCATTGGAACATCTGCATTTTAAAAAGTTGAATAAATCCATTTAATATGGCCTACACCATTACAATAATATATATGATTTATTTAGTTGTGATAGGCTTGTAAACCTGGGAATGTATTCCAAATCAAAATATAAGGACTGCATGATGCAACTCAATATTAACTCTATATTGATGATTTGGAAAAAGTCACAAAGAAAGGCCTGCACTCTGATCCTTCCTACAGAAAGAGACAACTGCATCGCTACTCTGCTTGTGTGGCAAACCAGTTAGGGGATATCTACTCAACGGAAGGTGAAATTAAAATGAGAATTCAAGGCTACAACCACCAAAAGCCAACAGATTGACTGCTATTTAAGCTATGATCTGAATGGAGTTGGTATTTTGGGTAGCTAATTGTAAGAAGTGCAGTAACATTATGGCTGGCCTCAAGTAGCCTAGGTAGCTAGTTTCTCTCAGTTTGATGACGTCAAGACAGGTACTATGTAATCGAACGGGATGATAAATAACTACCAATAAGTTAGTGTAGCGCAAGATAAGGGGTTGTGGTCTCTCCCTCTGTTCCTGCTCTGGTGCACCGATCTTCCTGTGTCTTAATCACACATTCACACACCGCACGGCCTCCACTCCCTTGTCTTCTTGTCTTCCACTCCCTTCTAGTCTCCAGTTGTTCACTCTGCCTCCACTCCCTTATAGTCTCCAGCTGTTCACTCTGCCTCCACTCCCTTATAGTCTCCAGCTGTTCACTCTGCCTCCACTCCCTTGTAGTCTCCAGCTGTTCACTCTGCCTCCACTCCCTTGTAGTCTCCAGCTGTTCACTCTGCCTCCACTCCCTTGTAGTCTCCAGCTGTTCACTCTGCCTCCACTCCCTTGTAGTCTCCAGCTGTTCACTCTGCCTCCACTCCCTTGTAGTCTCCAGCTGTTCACTCTGCCTCCACTCCCTTGTAGTCTCCAGCTGTTCACTCTGCCTCCACTCCCTTGTAGTCTCTAGCTGTTCACTCTGCCTCCACTCCCTTGTAGTCTCCAGCTGTTCACTCTGCCTCCACTCCCTTGTAGTCTCCAGCTGTTCACTCTGCCTCAACTCCCTTATAGTCTCCAGCTGTTCACTCTGCCTCCACTCCCTTATAGTCTCCAGCTGTTCACTCTGCCTCCACTCCCTTGTAGTCTCCAGCTGTTCACTCTGCCTCCACTCCCTTTTGTAGTCTCCAGCTGTTCACTCTGCCTCCACTCCCTTGTAGTCTCCAGCTGTTCACTCTGCCTCCACTCCCTTGTAGTCTCCAGCTGTTCACTCTGCCTCCACTCCCTTGTAGTCTCCAGCTGTTCACTCTGCCTCCACTCCCTTGTAGTCTCCAGCTGTTCACTCTGCCTCCACTCCCTTGTAGTCTCCAGCTGTTCACTCTGCCTCCACTCCCTTATAGTCTCCAGCTGTTCACTCTGCCTCCACTCCCTTCTAGTCTCCAGCTGTTCACTCTGCCTCCACTCCCTTATAGTCTCCAGCTGTTCACTCTGCCTCCACTCCCTTGTAGTCTCCAGCTGTTCACTCTGCCTCCACTCCCTTCTAGTCTCCAGCTGTTCACTCTGCCTCCACTCCCTTCTAGTCTCCAGCTGTTCACTCTGCCTCCACTCCCTTATAGTCTCCAGCTGTTCACTCTGCCTCAACTCCCTTATAGCATACAGCTGCTCACACTGAGCCTCTCTCTCCATTTCTCCATGATTCCGGTTTAATAAAGTAGCAAAACAATTGGCTTTTTTGCTGCTTCCCTCACTCGGACTGGACCGATGGTCCTTTAGGTCCTTTCGGAAGAGGTTTTAAATATGTATTCATGCATATTGGGTCCTTTCCTGTGTCCACTTTGGAACGGGAGCTCTATCTCCCATCACTATTTGTCCTCATCATTCAGATTATTCAAATTCAATCATTAAGTAATTAGAGGGCCAATAGCGCGCAGGGTACTTGTCTTCTCAAGGGGTAGTAGTAAGCTAGCAAGGGTACTTGTCTTCTCAAGGGGTAGTAGTAAGCTAGCAAGGGTACTTGTCTTCTCAGGGGGTAGTAGTAAGCTAGCAAGGGTACTTGTCTTCTCAGGGGGCAGTAGTAAGCTAGCCAGGGTACTTGTCTTCTCAGGGGGCAGTAGTAAGCTAGCAAGGGTACTCGTCTTCTCAAGGGGGCAGTAGTAAGCTAGCAAGGGTACTTGTCTTCTCAGGGGGCAGTAGTAAGCTATCCAGGGTACTTGTCTTCTCAGGGGGCAGTAGTAAGCTAGCCAGGGAACTTGTTTTCTCAAGGGGCAGTAGTAAGCTAGGAAGGGTACTTGTCTTCTCAAGGGGCAGTAGTAAGCTAGCAAGGGTACTTGTCTTCTCAGGGGGCAGTAGTAAGCTAGCAAGGGTACTTGTCTTCTCAGGGGGCAGTAGTAAGCTAGCAAGGGTACTTGTCTTCTCAGGGGGCAGTAGTAAGCTAGCAAGGGTACTTGTCTTCTCAGGGGGCAGTAGTAAGCTAGCAAGGGTACTTGTCTTCTCAGGGGGCAGTAGTAAGCTAGCAAGGGTACTTGTCTTCTCAGGGGGCAGTAGTAAGCTAGCCAGGGTACTTGTCTTCTCAGGGGGCAGTAGTAAGCTAGCCAGGGTACTTGTCTTCTCAGGGGGCAGTAGTAAGCTAGCAAGGGTACTTGTCTTCTCAAGGGGCAGTAGTAAGCTAGCAAGGGTACTTGTCTTCTCAGGGGGCAGTAGTAAGCTGGCAAGGGGCAGTAGTAAGCTAGCACATAAAAAATGATTTTACAAATTACATTTTGAATTGTAACGTTATTCTACTAGCAACTAAATTCTAATTATTTTTGAGTGGCAATGACATGAACATATATTCAGCATGACATTTATGTGAGCATTATAATTTGATTACAACCCAAAAGAAATATGAAATGCACTCATAATTTAGC
>NC_074672.1:33653827-33676327 GCF_029448725.1 Salvelinus fontinalis | reverse complement strand
CACTGCTATTAGTTTTACAACATACATACTATGGAATGCCGTTTGGGGCTTTGCGTGTCAAAAAAGATACAGTAGCACTGGCAAAGCTGTACAAAAAAAGTCTGCAAACAAGCAAACACCAGCCACAAACGATGTGTTTACAATACCGCGTTAGTAAAAAGCCTCATTTGTTCCACCGCAACTTCTGGGGAAGCTAGCTTTAGCTTGGTACCTAGCTAGCACAAATACAACCAGCCTGAAAACAATGACCAGTAAAAACTGCAGTCATTTTCCTTATTCTTAGCAATGATTTAGGAATCCTTGTGAGTAAGTATTAGCTAGGTTGCCACTCTGTTGCTCGCCTATTGAAATTGAACTTCAGTTCATGAAAATAAATAGCTAGCCAGCTACTTAACCCTGTTACCCAAAACTTCCGTTATAAGCAGCCAGATAGCTTCATCTGGCTAGTGACGCTCGACCGGACAATGTGTTGTGAAGCTAGCCACAATAAGGATTAGGCACAATAGTGGAATTTGCGGTTTGCCTTCAAAATAAAAGTATGTCATTGACAGTGCAAATGAAAACAAAGAGTAGAATTATGCCATACTTTTATTTTGCAGGCTAACTGCAAAGTCCACTGTTGTGGCTAATCCTTATTGTGGCTAGCTTCACATAGATGGGTCCGACCACCATGAATCAAATAAGAACTGTCTTATAAATGAGGGTTATTTTAGATGATAACACCTGGCTATATAGTTAGCGAGGTAACTATAACTACTGAAACAGATTATGTCGTTTTCCTATGTTTTTGGGGAAGAACATTGTTTGCATCCATGAGCTAGCTAGCTTTTTTTATGACCAGCACTGTAGGTGCGCGAGACAACTTTACCAGCATCATAGCATACGTATCGATGAATCGTTGTGACATGGAATACGAGTGATAGTGTAATCAATGTGTAATAACTACGTAAAAAATTATGAACGCGTTTAATTATTATGTGACGTGCAGTCACATTCAGGTCCTGATTGGTCAACAAACTTAATTGACACTTAAAATGGTGTTAAATAGTATATTTTTTGACACGCAAAGTCCAAACGGCGTTCCATAGAAATCCTGGTTGAGAAGGAAACGACTGAACAAATGAACAACGAAACAGCACGGCAAGTGAAAGAAATAGGTCTTGATTATGTTTTACTGGTAATGGGGACATATGTAAATGTCAACAAAATAACTTTTTGGTCAGTGTGGTGTGTAGCCTTTATTTAACTAGGCAAGTCAGTTAAGAACAAATTCTTAATTACAATGACGGCCTACCCCGGCCAAACCCGAAAGACGTTGGGCCAATTGTCCACCGCCTTATGGGACTCCCAATCACGGCCGGATGTGAAACAGCCTGGATTCGAACCAGGGACTGTAGTGACGCCTCTTGCTCTGAGATGCAGTGCCTTAGACTTCTGCGTCCATGTGTGTGTGTTAACTATTTAACTGTACTAGAATGCTTAAGGCCGCTAAAATATTAAATATTGGTATATATAATATTTGGGGGCAAGGGAAATATCGGATATCGGTATCGGCCAAAAGTGTCATATCAGTGCATCACTAATCACAATGTTTTCTTACATTATTAACAACCGTCAGAACTCTAACCTACCTGTTCATGTTACCTACATCTGTGCTTATAATTCAACCTCTCCTCACAGCAACCCTCAACTACCTGTTCATGTTACCTACATCTGTGCTTATAATTCAACCTCTCCTCACAGCAACCCTCAACTACCTGTTAACTTGACTTGCATCTGTCCATATGAACGTCAACTGTTGACATACAGTGCAGTAAACACTATATGTTCATTATCTCCAGACGTACGCTCTAGGTCATATAATGTACATCTGAGCTAACACAGGTATTCCAACTAGTCAAGTGTGTGTCATTTGCAAATAAAAGCACTGTGTAAACATAGCTAATTCCGGCCTGTATGTACAGGATAATGTGTCCAGCCAAGAGTAACCTATAGCCACATCAGAAACCAACACTCAGTGTTGATGTGGAAACATTACACTGACAGTAACTGACACTAGACCAGGATATCTACCTGCTGACACACACACACCTGACTAGTGAGTACCCAGTATTGTCACATCACTGTCACCCTAAGGAGAAGTCATGGTGTGGTTTGCTTATGTAAACATGGAGATAGGACAGGACAGGGTGATTAGAGAGAAGAACAGTCATCTGTTAAACATCGAGTAAGACATCACCTGACCAGGTGGGTAGGCCAGGACTATTACATATTGGTGATGGAAAAGGTCAGGACTATTGACACGTATACTCCCTCTCCGGCCTCTAGGTCATCAGGCTGTTGATTATCCTGCACACCTGTCACCATCGTCTCGCGCACCTGCGCCTCATGACACTCACCTGGACTCCATCACCTCCTTGATTATCTTCCCTATATCTGTCACTCCCCTTGGTTCTTTCCTCAGGTGTTATTGACTCTGTTTCCATGGCGGCGCGTAGTTATTATTATATTTTTTTTTAAATTAAACACTCACTTCCTGAACTTTCTTCCCGACTCTCAGGGCACTCGTTCCAACTATTACATATTGGTGATGGAAAAAGGCCAGGACTATTACATATTGGTGATGGGAAAAGGCCAGGACTATTACATATTGGTGATGGAAAAAGGCCAGGACTATTACATATTGGTGATGGAAAAAGGCCAGGACTATTACATACTGGTGATGGAAAAAGGCCAGGACTATTACATACTGGTGATGGAAAAGGCCAGGACTATTACATATTGGTGATGGAAAAAGGCCAGGACTATTACATACTGGTGATGGAAAAAGGCCAGGACTATTACATACTGGTGATGGAAAAGGCCAGGACTATTACATATTGGTGATGGAAAAAGGACAGGACTGTTACATACTGGTGATGGAAAAAGGCCAGGAATATTACATACTGGTGATGGAAAAAGGCCAGGACTATTACATACTGGTGATGGAAAAGGCCAGGACTATTACATACTGGTGATGGAAAAGGCCAGGACTATTACATACTGGTGATGGAAAAAGGCCAGGACTATTACATACTGGTGATGGAAAAGGCCAGGACTATTACATACTGGTGATGGAAAAAGGCCAGGACTATTACATACTGGTGATGGAAAAAGGCCAGAACTATTACATATTGGTGATGGGAAAAGGTCAGGACTATTACATATTGGTGATGGAAAAAGGACAGGACTGTTACATATTGGTGATGGGAAAAGGTCAGGACTATTACATACTGGCGATGGAAAAAGGCTAGGATTATTACATATTGGTGATGGAAAAGGCCAGGACTATCACATATTGGTGATGGAAAAAGGCCAGGACTACTGGATATCCACTGGATATCATAAGGTGAATGCACCAATTTGTAAGTCGCTCTGGATAAGAGCATCTGCTAAATGACTTAAATGTAAATGTAATTACATATTGGTGATGGAAAAGGCCAGGACTATTACATATTGGTGATGGAAAAGGCCAGGACTATTACATATTGGTGATGGAAAAGGCCAGGACTATTACATATTGGTGATGGAAAAGGCCAGGACTATTACATATTGGTGATGGAAAAGGCCAGGACTATTACATATTGGTGATGGAAAAGGCCAGGACTATTACATATTGGTGATGGAAAAAGGTGAGTTACATAAACGTAAAGCACTGAGAAAACACTACAATCATAACATTTATTTAAATTCCCAATCTCACAAACAAACACACACACACACACACACACACACACACACACACACACACACACACACACACACACACACACACACACACACACACACACACACACACACACACACACACACACACACACACACACACACACAGTGCATCCAGCCAAACTCCCTCCCAGCCATATATAGAGAGAGTTCGGCCAACTTTCAGAACGGACGCCATGTTGCTGCCACTGAGCATTCATTCTACAGAAGCATAGAGAAATCAGTGGAGGCAGACAAAGTACATTTGAACTGTAATGCAGTTGATTGGTGATGACAGCGGAGGTAGCGGTCCTGCTGCTGGGTAGTTGCCCTCCTACGGCCTCCTCCACGTCTCCTGATGTACTGGCCTGTCTCCTGGTAGCGCCTCCATGCTCTGGACACTACGCTGACAGACACAGCAAACCTTTTTGCCACAGCTCGCATTGATGTGCCATCCTGGATGAGCTGCACTACCTGAGCCACTTGTGTGGGTTGTAGACTCCGTCTCATGCTACCACTAGAGTGAAAGCACCGCCAGCATTCAAAAGTGACCAAAACATCAGCCAGGAAGCATAGGAACTGAGAAGTGGTGTGTGGTCACCACCTGCAGAACCATTCCTTTTTTGGGGGTGTCTTACTAATTGCCTATAATTTCCACCTTTTGTCTATTCCATTTGCACAACAGCATGTGAAATTTATTGTCAATCAGTGTTGCTTCCTAAGTGGACAGTTTGATTTCACAGAAGTGTGATTGACTTGGAGTTATATTGTGTTGTTTAAGTGTTCCCTTTATTTTTTTGAGCAGAGCATAGTGCTGTCCCAGTTCTACAGTCGACTCTGACTCGGATCACACACTAAATGTCAGCAGCAGAACAGAGTGAGAAGCCCCCTGGTTACTGCTGACTCTCACTATGTTACTGCCAGCCACTGCTCTGGTTTTTGGGGCTATTTTCCTTGCCCCTGTGAATCTCTAAGGGATGGCACACTGTTCCACAGTACAAACAGCAGAACACTACAAAACTGTATGACACACACATGCAGAAGATGGATAAGACTTCTGTGAGCTCCCCATAGTAAAACTCCCTCTCATCCCCATGGTCCTGAGGAGGAAGAGGAGGATAAAGATCATGGGATACATACACACGCACGCACGCTCGCACGCACGCACGCACGCACGCACGCACGCACGCACGCACGCACGCACGCACGCACACACACACACACACACACACACACACACACACACACACACACACACACACACACACACACACACTCACCGATGCGGTTACCAGGGGTGTGGCAGGTGTCCAGCTTTCTGAGCCTGTGAAAGGGTGAGAGTCTCTGAGAGTGGTCTCTCTCCCCAATCCGAGGGTTACTCATTCTGGTAGCACCAGGGAAGGAACTGAGGGAGGAACCAAATCTCTGTGGATGGACCTCAATCGTCCCAAAAACTACCAAACAAAAACCTAAACAATTACAAAATGAACAACACGCTTAAAAGCTTCTGAGAGTTCTCCTGACGATGTGAAGGTCCAGGCCTGCTGTCTGATAGTACATCTGGTATGTTCTCAACTCCCACAGAACACAAGGCAGAGAGAAAATGTGTATATGCAGACTCTGACTAGACTGAGAAAACACTCAGTGTGTTACACTTAACTCTCTCTCTCCTTCCCTCTACGACACTCCCTCTTACTCCCTCCCTCTCTCTATCTCTCCCGCCCGCCCGCTTTCTATCTTTTTCTCTCCCACCCTCTTTCTCTCTCTCTTTCTATCTCTCTGTCTCTCTTTCTGTCTCTCCCTCTGTCTCTCCCTCTGTCTCTCTCTCTGTCTCTCCCTCTGTCGCTCTCTCTGTCGCTCTCTCTGTCTCTCTCTCTCTCTCCCTCTGTCTCTCCCTCTCTCTCTCTGCAGTAACACGGTTTGCTGAGTAAGGAAGGTCAAATACAAAGCAGGTAGGCATTGTGCTGCAGACACAAAACAAGTCACATGTCACACACACACACGCGCGCATGCGCACGCGCACACACACACACACACACACACACACACACACACACACACACACACACACACACACACACACACACACACACACACACACACACACACACACACACACACACACACACACACACACACACACACACACACACACACACACACACACACACACACTTAAATTCAAATAGACAAACACAGACATAAGCAGGTGCTCTTTATCTGATACTCAGAGGCCAGGGAACGATCACAGACACAATCAAAACACACACACACCAACATGCACAAACACACGCACACACACATATACACACCTACACAGGCGTACAAACACAGAACCGGCCACAAACAAAAAACCCTGCTTCTCTCTTCTCTCTCTGGCTGGAGAACAACTGTTAAACCTCCTCTTTCTCTCTCTGTCTGGAGAGCAACTGTTAAACCTCCTCTTTCTCTCTCTGTCTGGAGAGCAACTGTTAAACCTCCTCTTTCTCTCTCTGTCTGGAGAGCAACTGTTAAACCTCCTCTTTCTCTCTCTGTCTGGAGAGCAACTGTTAAACCTCCTCTTTCTCTCTCTGTCTGGAGAGCAACTGTTAAACCTCCTCTTTCTCTCTCTGTCTGGAGAGCAACTGTTAAACCTCCTCTTTCTCTCTCTGTCTGGAGAGCAACTGTTAAACCTCCTCTTTCTCTCTCTTTCTGGAGAGCAACTGTTAAACCTCCTCTTTCTCTCTCTGTCTGGAGAGCAACTGTTAAACCTCCTCTTTCTCTCTCTGTCTGGAGAGCAACTGTTAAACCTCCTCTTTCTCTCTCTGTCTGGAGAGCAACTGTTAAACCTCCTCTTTCTCTCTCTTTCTGGAGAGCAACTGTTAAACCTCCTCTTTCTCTCTCTTTCTGGAGAGCAACTGTTAAACCTCCTCTTTCTCTCTCTGTCTGGAGAGCAACTGTTAAACCTCCTCTTTCTCTCTCTGTCTGGAGAGCAACTGTTAAACCTCCTCTTTCTCTCTCTGTCTGGAGAGCAACTGTTAAACCTCCTCTTTCTCTCTCTGTCTGGAGAGCAACTGTTAAACCTCCTCTTTCTCTGTCTGGAGAGCAACTGTTAAACCTCCTCTTTCTCTCTCTGTCTGGAGAGCAACTGTTAAACCTCCTCTTTCTCTGTCTGGAGAGCAACTGTTAAACCTCCTCTTTCTCTCTCTGTCTGGAGAGCAACTGTTTAACCTCCTCTTTCTCTCTCTTTCTGGAGAGCAACTGTTAAACCTCCTCTTTCTCTGTCTGGAGAGCAACTGTTAAACCTCCTCTTTCTCTCTCTGTCTGGAGAGCAACTGTTAAACCTCCTCTTTCTCTCTCTGTCTGGAGAGCAACTGTTAAACCTCCTCTTTCTCTCTCTGTCTGGAGAGCAACTGTTAAACCTCCTCTTTCTCTCTCTGTCTGGAGAGCAACTGTTAAACCTCCTCTTTCTCTCTCTGTCTGGAGAGCAACTGTTTAACCTCCTCTTTCTCTCTCTGTCTGGAGAGCAACTGTTAAACCTCCTCTTTCTCTCTCTGTCTGGAGAGCAACTGTTAAACCTCCTCTTTCTCTCTCTTTCTGGAGAGCAACTGTTAAACCTCCTCTTTCTCTCTCTGTCTGGAGAGCAACTGTTTAACCTCCTCTTTCTCTCTCTGTCTGGAGAGCAACTGTTAAACCTCCTCTTTCTCTCTCTGTCTGGAGAGCAACTGTTAAACCTCCTCTTTCTCTCTCTGTCTGGAGAGCAACTGTTAAACCTCCTCTTTCTCTCTCTGTCTGGAGAGCAACTGTTAAACCTCCTCTTTCTCTCTCTGTCTGGAGAGCAACTGTTAAACCTCCTCTTTCTCTCTCTGTCTGGAGAGCAACTGTTTAACCTCCTCTTTCTCTCTCTGTCTGGAGAGCAACTGTTAAACCTCCTCTTTCTCTTTCTGTCTGGAGAGCAACTGTTAAACCTCCTCTTTCTCTCTCTGTCTGGAGAGCAACTGTTTAACCTCCTCTTTCTCTCTCTTTCTGGAGAGCAACTGTTAAACCTCATCTTTCTCTCTCTGTCTGGAGAGCAACTGTTAAACCTCCTCTTTCTCTCTCTGTCTGGAGAGCAACTGTTAAACCTCCTCTTTCTCTCTCTGTCTGGAGAGCAACTGTTAAACCTCCTCTTTCTCTCTCTGTCTGGAGAGCAACTGTTAAACCTCCTCTTTCTCTGTCTGGAGAGCAACTGTTAAACCTCCTCTTTCTCTCTCTGTCTGGAGAGCAACTGTTAAACCTCCTCTTTCTCTCTCTGTCTGGAGAGCAACTGTTAAACCTCCTCTTTCTCTCTCTGTCTGGAGAGCAACTGTTAAACCTCCTCTTTCTCTCTCTGTCTGGAGAGCAACTGTTTAACCTCCTCTTTCTCTCTCTTTCTGGAGAGCAACTGTTAAACCTCCTCTTTCTCTGTCTGGAGAGCAACTGTTAAACCTCCTCTTTCTCTCTCTGTCTGGAGAGCAACTGTTAAACCTCCTCTTTCTCTCTCTTTCTGGAGAGCAACTGTTAAACCTCCTCTTTCTCTCTCTGTCTGGAGAGCAACTGTTTAACCTCCTCTTTCTCTCTCTGTCTGAAAAGCAACTGTTAAACCTCCTCTTTCTCTCTCTGTCTGGAGAGCAACTGTTAAACCTCCTCTTTCTCTCTCTGTCTGGAGAGCAACTGTTAAACCTCCTCTTTCTCTCTCTGTCTGGAGAGCAACTGTTTAACCTCCTCTTTCTCTCTCTGTCTGGAGAGCAACTGTTAAACCTCCTCTTTCTCTCTCTGTCTGGAGAGCAACTGCTTAACCTCCTCTTTCTCTCTCTGTCTGGAGAGCAACTGTTTAACCTCCTCTTTCTCTCTCTGTCTGGAGAGCAACTGTTAAACCTCCTCTTTCTCTCTCTTTCTGGAGAGCAACTGTTAAACCTCCTCTTTCTCTCTCTGTCTGGAGAGCAACTGTTTAACCTCCTCTTTCTCTCTCTGTCTGGAGAGCAACTGTTAAACCTCCTCTTTCTCTCTCTGTCTGGAGAGCAACTGTTTAACCTCCTCTTTCTCTCTCTGTCTGGAGAGCAACTGTTTAACCCCCTCTTTCTCTCTCTGTCTGGAGAGCAACTGTTTAACCTCCTCTTTCTCTCTCTGTCTGGAGAGCAACTGTTTAACCTCCTCTTTCTCTCTCTTTCTGGAGAGCAACTGTTAAACCTCCTCTTTCTCTCTCTGTCTGGAGAGCAACTGTTAAACCTCCTCTTTCTCTCTCTGTCTGGAGAGCAACTGTTAAACCTCCTCTTTCTCTCTGTCTGGAGAGCAACTGTTAAACCTCCTCTTTCTCTCTCTGTCTGGAGAGCAACTGTTAAACCTCCTCTTTCTCTCTCTGTCTGGAGAGCAACTGTTAAACCTCCTCTTTCTCTCTCTGTCTGGAGAGCAACTGTTAAACCTCCTCTTTCTCTCTCTGTCTGGAGAGCAACTGTTAAACCTCCTCTTTCTCTCTCTGTCTGGAGAGCAACTGTTTAACCTCCTCTTTCTCTCTCTGTCTGGAGAGCAACTGTTAAACCTCCTCTTTCTCTCTCTGTCTGGAGAGCAACTGTTTAACCTCCTCTTTCTCTCTCTGTCTGGAGAGCAACTGTTAAACCTCCTCTTTCTCTCTCTGTCTGGAGAGCAACTGTTTAACCTCCTCTTTCTCTCTCTGTCTGGAGAGCAACTGTTTAACCTCCTCTTTCTCTCTCTTTCTGGAGAGCAACTGTTAAACCTCCTCTTTCTCTCTCTGTCTGGAGAGCAACTGTTAAACCTCCTCTTTCTCTCTCTGTCTGGAGAGCAACTGTTAAACCTCCTCTTTCTCTCTCTGTCTGGAGAGCAACTGTTAAACCTCCTCTTTCTCTCTCTGTCTGGAGAGCAACTGTTAAACCTCCTCTTTCTCTCTCTGTCTGGAGAGCAACTGATAAACCTCTTTCTCTATTTTTTGCCAACTTTTTCTTTACAGTCCTGTCGTCCCCCTCCTGACAGGTATTCGCTCTCTCTCCTTCCTTTGTCTGTTCTTTTCCTGCTCTGTTATTCAGAATGCCATTCTCTATTCACACCATTCACCATCTCTCTAGGTCCTCTTCTCTCGCTATCTCCCCCCTACCCCTATTCCTCCCCCTCGCCTTCTCTGTTCCCCTTTCCCTTTCTCTCTCTGCTTTCTCTTAGTGTGTTGATGGTTGTCTCACTCTCTTGCTCGATTTCCACCTCTCTGTCTCCCCCCTGATTTTCTGTGCTGTTGGCTCTCCCCTTCTCTCCCCCTGCCATTTTAAATCCACCTCTCTCTCCCCTTCTCTCCCCCTGCCACTTTAAATCCACCTCTCTCTCCCCCTCTCTCTCCCCCTGCCATTTTAAATCCACCTCTCTCCCCCCTTCTCTCCCCCTGCCACTTTAAATCCACCACTCTCTCCCCCTCTCTCTCCCCCTGCCATTTTAAATCCACCTCTCTCTCCCCTTCTCTCCCCCTGCCACTTTAAATCCACCTCTCTCTCCCCCTCTCTCTCCCCCTGCCATTTTAAATCCACCTCTCTCCCCCCTTCTCTCCCCCTGCCACTTTAAATCCACCACTCTCTCCCCCTCTCTCTCCCCCTGCCATTTTAAATCCACCTCTCTCTCCCCTTCTCTCCCCCTGCCACTTTAAATCCACCTCTCTCTCCCCCTCTCTCTCCCCCTGCCATTTTAAATCCACCTCTCTCTCCCCTTCTCTCCCCCTGCCATTTTAAATCCACCTCTCTCCCCCCTTCTCTCCCCCTGCCAATTTAAATCCCCCCTCTCTCCCCTTCTCTCCCCCTGCCACTTTAAATCCCCCTCTCTCTCCCCTTCTCTCCCCCTGCCACTTTAAATCCACCTCTCTCTCCCCTTCTCTCCCCCTGCCACTTTAAATCCACCTCTCTCTCCCCCTCTCTCTCCCCCTGCCATTTTAAATCCACCTCTCTCCCCCCTTCTCTCCCCCTGCCACTTTAAATCCCCCACTCTCTCCCCTTCTCTCCCCCTGCCACTTTAAATCCCCCTCTCTCTCCCCTTCTCTCCCCCTGCCACTTTAAATCCCCCTCTCTCTCCCCCTGCCACTTTAAATCCCCCTCTCTCTCCCCCTCTCTCTCCCCCTACCACTTTAAATCCCCCTCTCTCTCCCCTTCTCTCCCCTGCCACTTTAAATCCCCCTCTCTCTCCCCTCCTCTCCCCCTGCCACTTTAAATCCACCTCTCTCTCCCCTTCTCTCCCCCTGCCACTTTAAATCCCCTTCTCTCCCCCTGCCACTTTAAATCCACCTCTCTCTCCCCTTCTCTCCCCCAGCCACTTTAAATCCACCTCTCTCTCCCCTTCTCTCCCCCTGCCACTTTAAATTCCCCTCTCTCTCCCCTTCTCTCCCCCTGCCACTTTAAATCCCCCTCTCTCCCCCAGCCACTTTAAAAACCCCTCTCTCTCCCCTTCTCTCCCCCTGCCACTTTAAATCCCCCTCTCTCTCCCCTTCTCTCCCCCTCCATTTTAAATCCCCCTCTCTCTCCCCTTCTCTACCCCCTGCCACTTTAAATCCACCTCTCTCTCCCCCTGCCACTTTAAATCCCCCTCTCTATCCCCTTCTCTCCCCCAGCCACTTTAAATCCCCCTCTCTCTCCCCTTCTCTCCCCCTGCCACTTTAAATCCACCTCTCTCTCCCCTTCTCCCCCCCAGCCACTTTAAATCCACCTCTCTCTCCCCTTCTCTCCCCCTGCCACTTTAAATCCCCCTCTCTCTCCCCTTCTCTACCCCAGGCACTTTAAATCCACCTCTCTCTCCCCTTCTCTTCCCCCTGCCACTTTAAATCCACCTCTCTCTTCCCTTCTCTCCCCCTGCCACTTTAAATCCACCTCTCTCTCCCCCTCTCTCTCCCCATGCCACTTTAAATCCCCCTCTCTCTCCCCCTCTCTCTCCCCATGCCACTTTAAATCCCCCTCTCTCCCCTTCTCTCCCCCTGCCACTTTAAATCCCCCTCTATCTCCCTTCTCTCCCCTGCCACTTTAAATCCCCCTCTCTCTCCCCTTCTCTCCCCTGCCACTTAAATCCACCTCTCTCTCCCCTTCTCTCCCCCAGCCACTTTAAATCCCCCTCTCTCTCCCCCTCTCTCTCCCCCTGCCACTTTAAATGCCCCTCTCTCTCCCCTTCTCTCCCCCTCCACTTTAAATCCACCTCTCTCTCCCCTTCTCTCCCCCTGCCACTTTAAATCCACCTCTCTCTCCCCCTCTCTCTCCCCCTGCCACTTTAAATCCCCCTCTCTCTCCCATTCTCTCCCCCTGCCACTTTAAATCCACCTCTCTCTCCCCCTCTCTCCTTGTATCTCCTCCCCCCTCTCTCTCTCTCTCTCTCTCTCTCTCTCTCTCTCTCTCTCTCTCTCTCTCTCTCTCTCTCTCTCGCTCTCTCCCAGGGACTAAGAACACAGCTCATTTTTCATTTTCACATGAGCACACACACGAACACATGACACTCTCACACACCTTTACAAACACATAATACACAAATGCTAAAGAGAACTGTTAATGCTCACATATTAAAAAGCTAGTGATATAAACACACATCTCACCCTTCATGCCAATAATCTGTCAATTACATTAGCACTCACCACACAAACACAAATCTCACCCTTCATGCCAATAATCTGTCAATTACATTAGCACTCACCACACAAACACAAACACACATCTCACCCTGCATGTCAATAATCTGTCAATTACATTAGCACTCACCACACAAACACACATCTCACCCTGCATGTCAATAATCTGTCAATTACATTAGCACTCACCACACAAACACAAACACACATCTCACCCTGCATGTCAATAATCTGTCAATTACATTAGCACTCACCACACAAACACACATCTCACCATGCATGTCAATAATCTGTCCATTACATTAGCACTCACCACACAAACACACATCTCACCCTGCATGTCAATAATCTGTCAATTACATTAGCACTCACCACACAAACACAAACACACATCTCACCCTGCATGCCAATAATCTGTCAATTACATTAGCACTCACCACACAAACACAAACACACATCTCACCCTGCATGTCAATAATCTGTCCATTACATTAGCACTCACCACACAAACACAAACACACATCTCACCCTGCATGTCAATAATCTGTCCATTACATTAGCACTCACCACACAAACACACATCTCACCCTGCATGTCAATAATCTGTCAATTACATTAGCACTCACCACACAAACACAAATCTCACCCTGCATGTCAATAATCTGTCAATTACATTAGCACTCACCACACAAACACAAACACACATCTCACCCTGCATGTCAATAATCTGTCAATTACATTAGCACTCACCAGACAAACACAAACACACATCTCACCCTGCATGTCAATAATCTGTCAATTACATTAGCACTCACCACACAAACACAAAACACACATACTTCACTCTACATGTCAATAATCAAGCTGTAAATTACGTCATAGCATTCAGTGACCAGGTCAAATCCACACTCCGCCGCTCACACACAAACACACGTGCACCAATACACACCTTTGCCCGGGTCAATCTAAAACATGTGTTCACTGAGGCCATGGTCATTCCTCTTACATAGAAAAAAAACTGTCTGATACATTCCTTTGTGCTATGTTAAACACACACACACACACACACACACACACACACACACACACACACACACACACACACACACACACACACACACACACACTTAGCCTACACACACACATGTCCTGTCAGAGTCTCCCACCCCTAGGTCTCCGTTTCTGTGACAGGAGAGGCTCTCAGACAGATCAATATCTATCCTCTCCTGTACACACTTCTCTGCAGCAACACACACACATACTGTATACACATAGCCACAGGATGTATTGCAGTTTGGAGGTGGGGGTGCTGCAAAACATTTTGCCCGCTCAAATACAGCTATATAAGTCCACTAATACAGCACTATGACAGGACTATTAATTAAAACAGCCCTATGACAGGACTATTAATAACACAGGACTAATAGAGCACAATTATTAATACAGGACTATGAATAATACAGCATTATCACAGGACTATTAATTATACAGCACTATCACAGGGCTACTAATAATACAGGACTAATACAGGACTACTAATAATACAGGACTAATACAGGACTAATACAGGACTACTAATAATACATGACTATTAATAATACAGGACTGTTAATAATACAGGACTAATACAGGAATATTAATAATACAGGACTATTACAGCATGATTAACAATACAGGACTAATACAGGACTACTAATAATACAGGACTATTAATATTACAGCACTATTAATAATACAGGACTAATACAGGACTGTTAATAATACAGGACTAATACAGGACTGTTAATAATACAGGACTAATACAGGACTATTAATATTACAGGACTACTAATAATACAGGACTATTAATATTACAGGACTACTAATAATACAGGACTATTAATATTACAGGACTAATACAGGACTACTAATAATACAGGACTATTAATATTACAGGACTACTAATAATATAGGACTATTAATATTACAGGACTAATACAGGACTACTAATAATACAGGACTACTAATAATACAGGACTACTAATAATACAGGACTATTAATATTACAGGACTACTAATAATACAGGACTATTAATATTACAGGACTACTAATAATACAGGACTATTAATATTACAGGACTAATACAGGACTACTAATAATACAGGACTACTAATAATACAGGACTACTAATAATACAGGACTAATACAGGACTATTAATAATACAGGACTAATACAGGACTATTAATAATGCAGGACTAATACAGGACTACTAATAATACAGGACTACTAATAATACAGGACTACTAATAATACAGGACTAATAATAATACAGGACTAATACAGGACTATTAATAATACAGGACTAATACAGGACTATTAATAATACAGGACTAATACAGGACTACTAATAATACAGGACTACTAATAATACAGGACTACTAATAATACAGGACTAATACAGGACTATTAATAGTACAGGACTAATACAGGACCACTAATAATACAGGACTAATACAGGACTATTAATAATACAGGACTAATACAGGACTACTAATAATACAGGACTACTAATAATACAGGACTACTAATAATACAGGACTAATACAGGACTATTAATAATACAGGACTAATACAGGACTACTAATAATACAGGACTAATACAGGACTACTAATAATACAGGACTATTAATATTACAGCACTATTAATAACACAGGACTAATACAGGACTATTAATAATACAGGACTAATACAGGACTACTAATAATACAGGACTACTAATAATACAGGACTACTAATAATACAGGACTATTAATAATACAGGACTAATACAGGACTATTAATAATACAGGACTAATACAGGACTACTAATAATACAGGACTACTAATAATACAGGACTACTAATAATACAGGACTAATACAGGACTATTAATAATACAGGACCAATACAGGACTATTAATAATACAGGACTAATACAGGACTACTAATAATACAGGACTACTAATAATACAGGACTATTAATAATACAGGACTATTAATAATACAGGACTAATACAGGACTATTAATAATACAGGACTAATACAGGACAACTAATAATACAGGACTACTAATAATACAGGACTACTAATAATACAGGACTACTAATAATACAGGACTATTAATAATACAGGACTAATACAGGACTATTAATAATACAGGACTAATACAGGACTACTAATAATACAGGACTACTAATAATACAGGACTACTAATAATACAGGACTAATACAGGACTATTAATAATACAGGACTAATACAGGACTATTAATAATACATGACTAATACAGGACTACTAATAATACAGGACTACTAATAATACAGGACTATTAATAATACAGGACTATTAATATTACAGGACTAATACAGGACTACTAATAATACAGGACTACTAATAATACAGGACTACTAATAATACAGGACTACTAATATTACAGGACTAATACAGGACTATTAATAATACAGGACTAATACAGGACTACTAATAATACAGGACTAATACAGGACTATTAATAATACAGGACTAATACAGGACTATTAATAATACAGGACTAATACAGGACTATTAATAATACAGGACTAATACAGGACTACTAATAATACAGGACTACTAATAATACAGGACTATTAATATTACAGCACTATTAATAATACAGGACTAATACAGGACTACTAATATTACAGGACTAATACAGGACTATTAATAATACAGGACTACTAATATTACAGGACTAATACAGACTAATACAGGACTACTAATATTACAGGACTAATAACACAGGACTATTAATAATACAGGACTACTAATAATACAGGACTAATACAGGACTATTAATATTACAGCACTACTAATAATACAGGACTATTAATATTACAGGACTAATACAGGACTATTAATAATACAGGACTACTAATAATACAGGACTAATACAGGACTATTAATAATACAGGACTAATACAGGACTACTAATAATACAGGACTAATACAGGACTACTAATAATACAGGACTATTAATATTACAGCACTATTAATAACAGAGGACTAATACAGGACTACTAATAATACAGGACTATTAATATTACAGCACTATTAATAATACAGGACTAATACAGGACTACTAATATTACAGGACTAATACAGGACTATTAATAATACAGGACTACTAATAATACAGGACTAATACAGGACTATTAATAATAAAGGACTATTAATAATACAGGACTAATACAGGACTACTAATAATACAGGACTATTAATATTACAGCACTATTAATAATGCAGGACTAATACAGGACTACTAATAATACAGGACTAATACAGGACTATTAATAATACAGGACTAATACAGGACTATTAATAATACAGGACTAATACATGACTATTAATAATACAGGACTAATACAGGACTAATACAGGACTATTAATAATACAGGACTACTAATAATACAGGACTATTAATAATAAAGGACTAATACAGGACTACTAATAATACAGGGCTATTAATAATACAGGACTAATACAGGACTACTAATAATACATGACTATTAATAATAAAGGACTAATACAGAACTACTAATAATACAGGACTAATACAGGACTACTAATAATACAGGGCTATTAATAATACAGGACTACTAATAATACAGGGCTACTAATAATAATAATAATACAGGACTATTAATAATACAGGACACTTACAGGACTATTAATAATACAGGGCTATTAATAATAATAATACAGGACTATTAATAATACAGGGCTATTAATAATAATAATACAGGACTATTAATAATAAAGGACTAATACAGGACTACTAATAATACAGGACTATTAATAATACAGGACACTTACAGGACTATTACTAATACAGGACTACTAATAATACAGGACACTTACAGGACTATTACTAATACAGCATGATTAATATTACAGGACTATGAATATTACAGCACTATTACAGGACTGTTAATAATACAGGACTATTAATAATAATATTACAGGACTATTAAAGGCCCAGTGCACTATTTCTGGGGGTAAAAATTATCAGAAATATCAACAACAAAAAAATTGGGGTATAATTTCATAAAACATTTTAGATTTTTCAGGAGGTCCTGCAGCACCTTCTGCACCCCTACTTCCCACGGCTATGCATATACACTCTCTCTTTCTCACACACACACAATCCTTTACGAAAAAACACATGATTTCACATTGCAAATTTGCACGTTTTTCACGTGACATTTTATAGTCATGTGAAACTATGTGTTTTTGGAACACTTCACACACACAATCCTTAAAGCTGCAATATGTAACTTTCTGGGGACCCGACCAAATTCACATAGAAATGTGAGTTGAGGATCTGTCATTCTCATTGAAAGCAAGTCTAAGAAGCGGTAGATCTGTTATATGTCAGCTATTTCTATGCTTCCCGTTCTTAAGTTTAGTTTTTGCATCTTTTAGTTTCGGTTTTGTACGCTAGCTTCAAACAGCTGAAAATACAATATTTGTGGTTATTGAAAACATATTTCACAGCGGTTTAGATGGTACAATGATTCTCTACACTATACTTGCTTGTTTTGTCACACAAACTGATATTAGGCAAACTACTACAATTTTAGCAACCAGGAAATAGTGGAGCAATTTTTTGCATACTGCATCTTTTAGGAAAAATCATGTGAAATCATGTGAAATCATGGCTGAATCTCAAACCAAACACTTTGAGCACTATTTTTTCTTATTCACGTTCACGAGTCAATTGAGTCAATACGTCGCCTTCATAAATAGTCAGAATAAATCAAGAAATATGTAGTTCATTTAGAAGTTTGATTTAGAGAAGGTCTTAGTCGCGCAATTTTACATCTAGCTAAGGAGTTTAGTATATTTCCATTATTAGCTTGCTAGCTAAGCCTGAGCCAGTCACTTCATACGAAACCAAAGAGAAAATGCAATACTCCTTCCATAAGCTAGCTAGTTAGCTAGCTACTGTAGTAACATTTTATCACAATGAAGCAAAGTCTTTTAATGAAGCAGCAAACAGCCTGCTCTGCCCCGAGTCTGTACAGTATCGAGCCTGCTGCTGCGCTGTGCATTTAGCTGACCCAACATTACAACGTAGCACACTAAGACAGTCGTGAAGAAGGCACGACAAAGCCTATTCCCCCTCAGGAGACTGAAAAGATTTGGCATGGGTCCTCAGATCCTCAAAAGGTTCTACAGCTGCACCATCGAGAGCATCCTGACTGGTTGCATCACTGCCTGGTATGGCAACTGCTCGGCCCCCAACCGCAAGGCTCTGGAAAGATGCTGTATGGACTAACAGTGCTGGGAACATGTCTACAACGTCTTCAACAAGCTGTCAAACTATCGTAATTAAGTGACAAGCTACACACTGTTTATCAGCGCAGTGCTCAACGTCCTTAGCTACAGTAGCGCTAGCTAAAATTCCATCCCTGTGTTTGTCAGTGAAACTAGCTTGCAGCAGGCAGGCTACAACAAGCTGATGAAATCACTGGTGACCGATATACTTGCATACAATTTGTGCATGAGTAGAGAGATGTCATTTTGTTTTTACAGCTTCTTACTGTCTATCATAGTATACGTGTCTGCCCCAGATCCCCAGTGTCCGTGTGTCATAGCAAGTGATTCATGCTACAAGACAGGTCGCAGAAGATACGCTAGCGAATAGATTTAGAATGTTGTAATATTGATGACAGTTGGGACGTCAACTAGGCATCATTTCGATGCGGATTTTGGCCAAAACACTTGCATACCTGAGTGATTACTATCAAAAACAACAGCGTGGCCACTCGATAAAGGGCTTAGGGGCCAAGTGTTCGGTTTGAGATTCAGCCCATCTGTTTTTGGAATAATCAACATGCCATGATATTTCACATGAAGTATCACGTGGATTTTCACGTGATCACATAACCTTTCACATGTGGATTTACATTTTCACATGTGAACATTCTTCAAATGTGATTTCACAGGTAGTGCCCTGGAAACAAAAACTAGCCATTGGGACACACAAACAGTGCTTTTAACATTGTGTTTTCAACATAGAAATTAGACACAAATGATAACATTGTGTATGGTAATTTAAGCATGTGTATGTGACCAAAAAAAATAAATGCCCCCACCTGGGATTTGAACTCACTTCTTGGTTCTCTGTCCTCTTCACTGTTGATGTTGAGACTGGTGTTTTGCAGGTACTCTTTAATGAAGCTGCCAGTTGAGGACTTGTGAGGCATCTGTTTCTCAAACTAGACACTCTAATGTACTTGTCCTCTTGCTCAGTTGTGCACCGGGGCCTCCCACTCCTCTTTATATCCTGGTTAGAGCCAGTTTGCGCTGTTTTGTGAAGGGAGTAGTACACAACGTTGTATGTGATCTTCAGTTTCTTGGCAATTTCTTGCATGGAATAGCCTTAATTTCTCAGAACAGGAATAGACTGACGAGTTTCAGAAGAAAGGTCTTTGTTTCTGGCCATTTTGAGCCTGTAATCGAACCAACAAATGCTGATGCTCCAGATAGTTTTATTGCTTCTTTTAATCAGAACAACAGTTTTCAGCTGTGCTAACATAATTGCAAAAGGGTTTTCTAATGATCAATTAGCCTTTTAAAATTATAAACTTGGATTAGCTAACACAACGTGCCATTGGAACACAGGAGTGATGGTTGCTGATAATGGGCCTCTGTACGCCTATGTAGATATTCCATAAAAAATCAGCCGTTTCCAGCTACAATAGTCATTTACAACATTAACAATGTCTACACTGTATTTCTGATCAATTTGATGTTATTTTAATGTACAAAAAATGTGCTTTTCTTTCAAAAACAAGGACATTTCTAAGCGAACCCAAACTTTTGAACGGTAGTGTAAGAAGTTAATCAATGATGAGAGAATAGTCAGATTAACTGATAACTAAAATAGCAGTGCAGATGGCACTCTTTTATTATAGGTAATGTATTATAGGTAATGAATGTATATATTATAGGTAATGTATTATAGGTAATGAATGTATATATTTTAGGTAATGTACAGTATTATAGGTAATGAATGTATATATTATAGGTAATGTACAGTATTATCGGTAATGAATGTATATATTATATGTAATGTACAGTATTATAGGTAATGAATGTATATATTATAGGTAATGTACAGTATTATCGGTAATGAATGTATATATTATATGTAATGTACAGTATTATAGGTAATGAATGTATATATTGTAGGTAATGTACAGTATTATAGGTAATGAATGTATATATTGTAGGTAATGTACGGTATTATAGGTAATGAATGTGTAGAAGAATGGTACAGACTTTGCAGCGCAGCAGAAAGATCATTGTACCCCAAATCCAGAGGTTGTGACTTCAAATCCCAGGTGGGGTCATATTGAAAAGTGATTAAGCTACAATGTAATCATATTTTCATTAATTCAATATTTTTACACTGTTTTAGCTGAACAGCATACCACTTACTTTAAATCCCATATCATTTAATTTCCTTACAAAAAAACACGTGAAATTTGTGATTTCACATTTGAAATAGCTGTTTCACATTTTGAGCTGGAAATTTCACATGTAAGAAAAAGAGAAACATATAACATTTGGAGTTCACATGTGAACAACACCTTTTCACATGAGGAGAACAACATGTTTTCACCTAACACGTGATTTGAAAAAAACCTTCACATGAAAATCACATTTTTGATTTTCACATGTGAAAACCTTTTACATGAAAATCGAATTTGCACTCTCAGTGAAAAACTTTCACGTGAAAATCTAACTCTCACATGTGGAATTGCATTTTCACATGTTGAGATTTTGCATCCCCATGTTGTCACATTTATTTCACATGAGATCATGTTTTCATGTGTAGTTTCATGTTATTACATGTCGCTTTTACATGCTGTCACGTTATCACATTAACTTCTCATTATCATATGTGAAATTCATTTTTTTTCTATAAGGGACAATCACACACACAGTCTCCATTCAATTCATTATCAACATGGTAAAGTATAATCAGGAGGTTAACACATGCTGATGCAGAGACGGCTGCATCCTTGATCTTCAGGATGTTTAAAAGCCTTTGAATATGAGACGAGTCAAGGACTAAAGCTTTCCCAGCCTTAACCTTCATCCCTCCCTTCATCCCTCCTTTCCAACCTCGCCCTCCATCCTTCGCTCCCTCTCCATCATCATAAGTGCTACTGTACATATGCTGCACACCTCTCTCTCTCTCTCCCACTCTCTATTTCTCTCTCTCTCTCCCACTCTCTATTTCTCTCTCTCTCTCTCTCTCTCCCAGTCTATTTCTCTCTCTCTCTCTCCCACTCTCTATTTCTCTCTCTCTCTCTCTCTCTCTCTCTCTCTCTCTCTCTCTCTCTCTCTCTCTCTCTCTCTCTCTCTCTCTCCCACTCTCCCACTCTATTTCTCTCTCTCTCTCCCACTCTCTATTTCTCTCTCTCCCACTCTCTATTTCTCTCTCTCTCTCCCACTCTATATTTCTCTCTCTCTCTCTCCCACTCTCTATTTCTCTCTCTCGCTCACTTTCACTTTTCTTTTCCACTTCCTCCCTCTCTCCAATGCCTTACTTCCTATTCAGTCTTTCACGTTTCCTCTATCCCTCCTCTGTTCGTTTTTTAACTCAATCACATTATTTCTGTCTATTACAGACTAAAACCTTCAGAGAAAACCCCCCATATACATATAATATTGAACAGAGCCATCTGGCTGTAGAGCACAGGACACACAGAGAGGGAATCTTTAAAAACAGGGAATGAAGATGTCCCTGAGGTATACACAGACAGAAAACTGAGGGAGAGTGAGTGCCTAGGCTCCAGTAATTACATCTAAACCTTTTATCTGTGTCTGAGGAATCTGATTATTCAATTAGTAAGAGACCACAGGCCCCAGAGCATTAGTCTATACCACTACCCTGCTTCTAACTCTCCCTGACTCCAACTCCATGCATCTCTCTCTCTCTCTCTCTCTCTCTTATCTCTCTCGATTGCTTCTTTATATCACTCTTTGCCTGTCTGAAATGGTCACCATTGTCCATTCTTCAGAAGCATCCCTCCTTCAGCCCAACAGAAACTAACTACATGAGTGATGTAACACTCCATGGTACTTATTAAAT